>NC_073692.1:46266437-46332756 GCF_029784155.1 Uranotaenia lowii | reverse complement strand
TCACTTCTTATGATCACGTAGTTCCTTATCACCGGCGACAGCGACTCAGCCTCCCAGTTCGTTTTTGCTCATCGGTGCTTAATCTCGGTCCCTCCTAGTGAGAGAGACGTGTCGTTCGTTTGTAATCTAAGTAAGCTGAAAGCTGTAGGGATGGGGTCAAACCACTTTGTCGACGAATATGAACGAATGATCGAACTAACGTCAACTACTTAAGGGAGTGCGGGCAGCGTCAGCATCAACCCATACTGAGATTGAGGATTTGAGAGTGATGATTGCTGAATATTGGTATTACGTTCAATCGGGTTGGTTGTTTTGCGCATACGTAAGCAAATAATCCAAGTGGCTAACGTGAAACTGGAGTAACACAGGTCAGAGGATGTTTGCGACCTAGTTTAGTACGGAGTCAGCGAATTTATTGAGCGCAAATTATTGGGTCAGTGGCTTTTTGCGAATTGCGAAATTATGATTCTTATTTGTTTCAAATTGTGGATTCTTCAAAGGGTTTGTAAGCCTCTTCATAGAGAGGGTCATTAACCAATAAAATTTCAGAGTAGTTCTCCACGATGCTAGTCGGATTTGAGCTCGCTGGCGAGCTATTGCTGCTGTGATATCTTTCAGAAGGCTGCAAACGAATTGCCATTCGAACCCTCAAGTTCCTACATATTTTCAGTCAAATCAATCACATGTAAAGGGTGATTACGGTAAAAATTTGGTCAATATCAACTTGACGTGTTTCTTTCAATTTTGCATTTAAAAAACCTGAACACCCCTCATTTTGAAGGTGTGTGTGTGTGTGTGTGTGTGTGTGTGTGTGTGTGTGTGTGTGTGTGTGTGTGTGTGTGTGTGTGTGTGTGTGTGTGTGTGTGTGTGTGTGTGTGTGTGTGTGTGTGTGTGTGTGTGTGTGTGTGTGTGTGTGTGTGTGTGTGTGTGTGTGTGTGTGTGTGTGTGTGTGTGTGTGTGTGTGTGTGTGTGTGTGTGTGTGTGTGTGTGTGTGTGTGTGTGTGTGTGTGTGTGTGTGTGTGTGTGTGTGTGTGTGTGTGTGTGTGTGTGTGTGTGTGTGTGTGTGTGTGTGTGTGTGTGTGTGTGTGTGTGTGTGTGTGTGTGTGTGTGTGTGTGTGTGTGTGTGTGTGTGTGTGTGTGTGTGTGTGTGTGTGTGTGTGTGTGTGTGTGTGTGTGTGTGTGTGTGTGTGTGTGTGTGTGTGTGTGTGTGTGTCTGTGTGTAGAATGTTGCTCCTATTTTGATTTTCGAATTCACTCTTCAGTTGTCAAAATGCCGTCCAAGGAAGAAGAGTAGCGTATCAAAATTTTGCTCGCGCATCGCGAAAATCCGAGCTACTCGCACGCAAAGCTGGCAAAATCGCTAAAAGTTACCAAATCAACCATTACAAGTGTAATTAAAGTGTTTGGGGAACGTTTGTCGACAGCCAGGAAGTCTGGATCGGGGGGAAATCGAAAACCGGAAGCCGCTGAGACGACAAAGAGAGTTGTCGGTAGTTTCAAGCGAAACCCTAACCTCTCTCTCTCCGAGATGCTGCAAATAAGCTGGGTGCATCGTCTACAACCGTGCATCGAGCCAAAAAACGAGCAGGACTATCGACTTACAAGAGGGTTGTGACTCCAAATCGCGATGATAAACAAAACACGACGGCCAAAGCGCGATCCCGGAGGCTCTACACAACGATGCTGACGAAGTTTGACTGCGTGGTAATGGACGACGAAACCTACGTCAAAGCCGACTACAAGCAGCTTCCGGGACAGGAGTTTTATACGGCAAAAGGAAGGGGAAAGTTCAAAGTTCGCGAAGAAATATCTGGTTTGGCAAGCCATCTGTACCTGTGGCTTGAAAAGCAGCATTTTCATAGCTTCCGGGACTGTCAACCAAGAAATTTACGCGAAAGAGTGTTTGAATAAACGTCTGCTGCCTTTCCTGAAGAAACACGGTTGTTCCGTACTGCTTTAGAACCCTCCCAACACGCCAGAGCTCCGCCCAATTGAGAAATACTGGGCTATTGTCAAGCGGAACCTAAAGAAGACCAAAAAAAACTGCTAAGGACAAGCAGCAGTTCAAGGCAAACTGGCTTTCTGCGGCGAAGAAGGCAGCCCGCATGTGAAAAAACCCTTACTTGAATAATCAATACTTTAAGTAAACTAATCAAGAAACAGTGACTGCTCATGAGATCGTATATATAACGTAAAACCCTGTTTAAAAAAATTCTTTAGAAGATATAAAACGAATTATTCACGTTTATGTAAAGGGTGATGTTAATGTGAAAAGTAAAGATGATCTTGAACTGCAACATTGAACGTGCTCATTTTCACTCGGTGAAAATGGCAGTCAAAGATGCCAGATCGTTTTTAAATAATTTTTATTTTCAGATAAATTAAATCTGTATTTTTCACGGATAAATATTTATGAGCTTCACAACCTATACGAAATATGAATCATAATCAACGATTTAATAATCAAAACCACAAAAACACCAAGGCGTCCCTCATATGCAAAAACCTTTAACTAGAGAAATAAATATTTTAATCAAACGATCATCTAGATCGCCATTAGAAAATTTAACAGCAACAGAAACTAAATCTCGAGTATTCATTTTCTAGATCGCAAAACCGAATACGAATGATTAAAATGAATTCCTTCAATTATTAACTATTGGTTCTGGCTCATATACATCAAAGATTTTGTTTCTTGATGAAAATATTTGCACATGAAGTTCAAGGGTCTCGAAAACATGCTGACAGCGTTCAGTTCGGTCTGGTCGAATCCCGATTCTGTTCTGATGAACTTTTTGAAAAATTATGAGTGATAATACAAATTCATAATTTGTTCAGTTTAATTGAAATTTCCTGCAAATTTTCAAAGACCTGTCCACTGGCATCACTGCTTTCACCAGAGGAAAAAATAATTCAAAATGGCGTTAAGTTTGTTGTCGTTTTTAATCGCGATGTTTGCACACGCTCATTTTTGTATAACCATTTATGTTTCTTAAATAACCATTTTATGATATTTACTTCAAAACCGCCAATATGGTTATTTTTCAACAATTTTTCTAGAAAGAATTTTAACCATTTTGGTAGTTTTCGAGTATAAACCAGAAAATGGTTGAATAATTTGATATCGCCATTTTGAAAGCGGTAGTTGCAGCCGGACGCCCATTAAGCAAATTTTTTTCTCCCGCGGAACAGCATCCAGTTTCCAGAAAAATCGGTTCTGGAAATTGTGGAAACTTTGGATTTGCAGGAGATGGAGAAAGGTAAGTGATTTCGTCTAATTATTTGCCGATCCCAACAACATAAACAAAAAAAAATTTCAGGGTATCGATTGGATGACGCCGGTTTAGGCACGGCAGATACACCAACAACGTTCAATAGGACGCGAGGACTCACCCACCGTACCATCATTACCATTACCATTATCATGCAGCCACTGCTAATGGAAGTTCAAAAGGAATTGTGTTTCACACCATCCGGAAGGAGCTGGAACGGGCCGGAATGTATGAAAAACATCACCAGCGAGTCAAGGATTATTCGTCAGAACCGCCTCCTCCACCCTCACCCCGATAGCAGACTAGACTATTCCGCAAAGCTCGTTTCCATCCATCCATCCCGGTAGCGTTCGTGGGGGAATTTTACTTTTGCTACCAGGTGATTCGGCTGCTGTTTGCGTTTGCTTAAAGTTAGATGGCAGTCATAATATATTAAAAAAATCTATCAAACTATTATAATGGGTCATAGTTTTTAAGTATTATCATAATGTACAAGAAATAAAATTATTATCCTGAGGACTCTTGTTTTTCTAAATTCCTTCGACAATTGCAATCAATTTTACAAATCGCACAAAACAGCTCTTACGGTTGAAAAATAACCATTTTTCAATTTCTACGGTAATCTTTCTTACGGTTAAAAAATAACCATATTTCTACTTCTCCCCGAAAAGTCATTTTATGAGTTCTCATGGAGAACTCCCCGAATAGCAAAGATCATAGCAATAATATGACCATACTTAGAATTTCAATTTAACAATGAATTTCAACGTAAGATCTCAGTATTTAAGAACCACTTTGAATCATGATGTCACCACATTTTTTTAAGTGACCTTGAAATATATAGTTGATTCATAATATTTCATAGTTGCCAAATAAACGGAAATCATCATATAACAATAGTTTTCTTGTGATGTTCAATGTAACAGTGTTTTCAATGGTAAAACTAAAATCCAAACCATAACGAACATTGGTAAAAATTTCCTCTTTTTACATATTTATTATTTTTCGTGTAAAAACAAATTTCGATTCATCGCGCGCCATTTTGCTGGATGCTGGATGATCGCGATTTTTTCCCAGATAGAATCGGGTGTTCGGACAAGTTCTTTTATGAAAAAGTATTTTAGGAGCCGGCGGGACAAAGCTGGGATTCGATTGGAAGGCACAAACCTCGGTGGTCTAGGTGAGTACTTTCGGCGAACATAAATAGTAAACATAGAAAATAATTGAATACTATATATCTTTCCAGAAACAGATGGAGTTTGCCCACTCGAACCTGAGACGTGGATCTCATTATTGGTTGAATAGGATAGACGGCTGGAGCACAACGCATAATAAAGTTCTCGCTCAACTTGGAGGCCTGGAACTACACCATGCGATCTCCCAGGTTATGGTTGCTCTGGACAGGAGGCATCGAGCAGCCGGCAGGAAAAGCTTCAGGTAGAAATAAGAATAGGAATAGTGGAAACAATGGAAGTGAGTGTATTTAAAATTTTCTAAAATAAATAAACATTTTTGTAACATATAAAAATTGTCTCTTTTTATTAAAAAATGTATCCTTCGAAAAGAAAATTAATAAAAACAAATTCCAACCATGAAATTCCACGGTAACGGGGGTTTATACATAATATGAATAAACATTGAAGTTCATCATAGTTGAAACGATGAAAAAACATTCGAAGACAATGAATTCCACGGTTCCCATTAGAAAAAATGGAAGCTGAAATAACCATCAACTAAATAGTTTTAAGTTTTCAAATGCATGGAAAAAAGTTGATTTTTTCATGGTTAAGTTGCTTAACAACCCCCTTTTTTCATGGTCAATTCTTCCAAAACCATAAATTCCATTGTTGAAAACGATGAATTTGACAATTTATTCAAGGTTTCATGTACAATAATATTCATAATGCAAACCATAAATTTCATGGTACTGTAAAAATGAAATTCATGGTTTATTCACGATGTTTTTCTATTCGGGTCATAAAATGACATTTTCCGGGAAAAGGTCAAAAATGGTTATTTTTGAAACATATATGGTTTAATAGTTTCTAGCGTGCATTCCAAAAATTGCTACACCGAAAAAACTATTCACATGACCGCTACGTGAAAATGTACATGGATTTTTGCCACCCTGAAAATCATGTGGAATCTACGTGAATTTCAGGTAGCAAACAGAGCCCGCGTAGCGAGCAGAATTCACGTAATTTTCATGTGAGATCCACTTGAAGCGTACGTAGAAAACAATTCGTTCTGTTACATGAAATTCACGTAGATTTCATATTGATATGAACGAAGCGGGTGTTTTATTTCGCCTATTAAATAAAAAAAATGTTTTAATTTTGCAGGGAGTTTTATTATGTCGAATTAATTTTATAACACGAAGCACATACTTCTTATTTCTACTTTAACACTTTAAATACACATTTACACATCACATAATCACTAAAACATCGTCGATGAAATGACATTTTGAGGATGAGCCGCGTTGCTGGCCGTTCTAGCGACCCCGATTCCGAATCCTGTGTAAATAGTAAAAGATTAAAATAACAAAGACACAATAAAATTATTACTATGTACTTACGAAAAATCAGCGTTTGCATGCCCCGGAATTTGTCTATCTTCCAGCTCCAGCACCAACTGTTGGATCCGGCGACATATTGAAAACTGTTTTCATCCACATAGATGCTACGTGAATATTCTTTTCTGAGTTACGTGAATATCACATAGAATGCACCAAACCCCTTTGTACTTGGCGGATCACTGGATTTTCACGTAAATCAAATGTGTCTTAGTTTTGACAACAAACGGCTATGTGATTTTCACGTACGGATCAAATGAATTTGTATTAGCTTTTAAGTGATTCACGTAAATCATAGAAAAATTCACGTAATAGGTCGATTCACGCACTGCCTGGCCTCACTGGTTTTGACATTTCGCGATTCCTGTTTTGATTCCTTATTTTCCAATTCTGCACCCTGAGGAAACAAAGCAAACATTTGGGTCCTCATTCAATTCTCAATCACACGTTTTTAGCAAAAGTTTTCAGCTCAATTTTGGGATAAAAATAAACTTAAAAAGAAAATTAGATGTTTCAAGTATCAAATAATGAAAATTCAATCACACTGACTGGACACTCGATTTCGATTTTTGGCGCTGCTCGAAAATTAACGAGAATGTCGATACCAATAAAATTTTCATGCTCGAATTGCTGCCGCGCAATGTCGACGATGGGAGGCTTCTAGCCAAAAACTGAGAAGAATTTTGTTCTAAGTCTTATGTCAGTGTGATTAGTGGTCAAACTATCTGACATTATTTTTATTCCTCGAAAATATCATATCGTACAAATTTATAACACTGCAGACTTTACATTCGGAATGTTAATTGGAGAATTTTCACTCTGTTGTGGTATGAGCCTACTTGGTTGAATGATTCAACTGAATCAAAGCAATCGAAAGATTCTTTTTAATTCAACCACGGTAACCACCGTGGTTGAATTAAAAGGAATCTTTCGATTGCTTTGATTTAGTGGAGAATTTTCCTATATTGGATTCTTCTGTCAACGGATTTTGTTGTCGTACAAGTATGTGCATTTGTTCACAGCTTCCAGTAAAAATAACACATGAAGCTTCCGGACAATCGATTCGAAACATTCGAATTCCTTAGATGTTTCCACATTTGGACATTCGATAGGGTTTTATGTTTCAAGTAGACGCGCTTTCCTAGAATATTCAATGTAAACTGGGTTGGTCCAGAATAAATGTGTTGAAGAAGGGTTTTGAAAACATGTTGAAACATTCTAATAAACAAACCTTCTTTTCGAAATTTTTACGAATTTTCAACTTTCTGTTCATTTCCAAAAAGATAAACATGAGAAACCAAAAAATGCGCTAAGTTTAATTAACAAAATAGAACTTGGTTTTTTGCTATCCCTTAACTGAGTTTTAAGTTAAATTTGTTGACCGTGCAGCTACACGAAAAATTTCGCCGCACCCCATTTCTCGTTCGTAAAATTTTGTAAACAGGACGCGCGAACTGTCACCACAAAAGGGAACATACGTCATCGTGAATCGACCCATGAGTGCCTACGTGAAAATCCAGGTGAATTTAAAGTTTCCTTTTCGGCTGAGTGTAGTTGTTCGCGATTTCGAGCTTCTTGTGGTGCACAAAAAACCATCGATCAGTACCTGCCCTGCCGGTACGTGGTTCCGGTTAATCATTTCCTCTAGGTCGCCACTCCCGGCCACTACTACGAATCCTAGTTCCGGAGGATCAAAGCCGTTTCGACTGTCCCCAAGCCCCACATACGATCAACCACAAGTGAATCCATTTGGACACGGAACAGCAGCATTTGGTGGAAAATACAAACGGAGCGGGACTTAGAAGGTGCAAACCATAGGTTAGTAAAGATTGTATTATTTCAATTATTTCTTTTATCATTTCTTGGATTTCCTTTTTTTAATAACATACTAATTTGTTCTTTCATTTTTGTTTCAGCAACGAAGGCGGAGCAATAATTCTGGTAGAATAATCGTGTGCCGGAAAGTTACCAGTTTCTTCTAGTGGCAATATGACATCGATCTCTCGGTAACACCAGCCGAACTGACTTATCCCGATGGCGAACTCTTCAATGGACCAATTTGACCCCCCAGCTGAACCGGCTCTTTAGATGCTACCAGAGCTTCAGAAGGATTTCCACATTACATCCAGTGTTTAGTGTTCAATTCAGTTTATTATGGATACCCAATATAATAAGAGTAAATGTGATATTTATTGCGTAAGCTGGAATCAAGGATGGTCTGAATCCACTCGTTCACTCAATCGCGATGCACTCTTCAACGATTCACTCAAGCGCTCTTTCGGATCTCGCGAATCTTTGTCTGAACCGAACGCTGGGGGAAAAAGAATAACGTTGATCGAATCTGATTGTGAGTGCTGCTAGTTTTGAACGTTGGGCGCTTGCATACGGGCAAGTTTGAATCATGCAATGATGCAATCATCGACTTTCCTGGCTCCAGATATTCGTTCGCTGATCCGATTCAACTGGTTCAACTGAAAGAAGGAATCGAATCGGCAAATGATTGACCCGCCGTTCGTTCAGATATCTTTCAATCGCCGCACACAGTATTAAACAAAAAAATCATTGCGACCAAACGGTACACGGTAGACATTTGAATTCTTCGCAACATGTTCATATTTTTTTATGATCTTTCTTATTTTCAAAGAAAAAACTGATTTTGGCCCTTATTCTGCGCCGCGCGTGACGTGATGATTGTCACCTCACCTCGGAGTCACCGTGAGATTTGTCACCTTATTCCCGTAGTCGATGTGGGTAAAGTGACGGAGGTTCATTCGTAGGTGAGTGACTGAGTGAGCTCATGTGTCAAACTAGCTCGGTTTGTTTTGTTTTGCTCGCGTTTCCGAATTTTAAAATTAGTTTTTAAATCAACAACTGCGAATTTCGGTTCGGAAAAGACCACAATCTAATTTTACGGTGTTAGCAAGTCGTCCAGGCCGGATTTGGAGCCGACATTTGCAGCGGATGAGCTGGTAAGCTGACTGATTGGAGCAGAAAAACTAACCGCAAATCAAATGCCCAAGCCGGCGGATGAGTCCACCAACCAGTCATCATAAAACCCTTAAAACGGATTTAATTTAGCTTATCCAAGTAAGTAAGATATGTGTTTTGCAGGCAGCTTCTTTAAGTACCTAAATGTGGTTTTCTCCTGTTTTTTTTAGTAAGTTATTTAGTGCCTGACTAGCCTGAAGAAAAACGTCACGCTGCTGGGGAGACCTATTAATTTAACCGTTTTTTTATATTTTCGAATGGCAGCAGCGCTTGCCGTATTAAATTGTAGTTTGTTAAATTTAATGTTTAGAAGATCATTTAAAAAATATAAACTTATTCAATTAAAAACTTACTCCTCACTTGTTTTATTATTCAACTTTAGTTTTTCATTTTAAGGTTCAATTTTGGATTTTTGTTAAGAACTCGATCAGATTAAAAAGGAAATCTCCTTTGATTTTTTATCATCAAGAATTTTTTTTTCTAAATTGATATAGAAAAAAGTACGTGAATCGGTTTAATTGTTTCTCAAAATATCATACATTAGTATAGTTTGATATTCAGAGCCTAACCATTCCACTTTACATACATTTTCGATTAAATTCCTAACTCGTCGCCACCTGAAAAGGTACCGACAATTGTCACCTAAAATCGTCACCTGAATGCGACGATTCTCACCCACGGTGACTACGAGAATAGGGTAAGAACTCACAAAGTTCATCCGAAGTGACGTTCCTCACCTAAACCGACTGCTGGAATAGAGTGACTTGGGTGACTCTACCATCGTCACGTCACTCGAGGCGCAGAATAAGGGCCTTTATTGCCAAGGGATATGAAAAATAAGTTAAAACTTTGATGTACCGTAAACTTTGATCAGCGGGGTAACTTTGATTAACATGAAATTTTTGCAGATAATCATCATTAACTTAGTAAAAAGATAAAATATCTGCAAACTGTTTACTACGTTTGAAAGCCTATGAGTTGAGCTACAAATATGCTAAATTTGGTTTTTATTAGAAGATTTTTTATATTACTGAAACTATAATTTCAAAATCTCAAAATATCTCGTTTTTTGAAGGCTCACAAACAAACATCTCTTCTGATCAAATTTTAGCATTTAGGAGCAGATGGGTTGGTTAATGCAAAAGTTCAACTTTTTTCTTGTTGTAAGTTTAGTATAAGTGTTATTTTTATGGTCATTTGATGATAGTTTTTGAATATTAAAAAAATCGGTCATTTTCCATGAAAAAGCCGGAGAAGAAAAAATGGCTAAAATCCTATCAAATGGTTAAGTTTGAAGAAAAAAATGAACATGGGAACAGAGCGAGGATTTAGGGAATTGCATGATTTGTTTTTTCGTTTGTTTTTAAGATAAAAAAATATTGAGAATTGTTTATATTTTTGCCCCTAAACGTATGCAGCAACATTGTCCATCTTTTGAGTATATTTGTTTCGAGATAAAATTTGAAAGCATGTTAAAATACATTAATCAAATTTGGGAACTTTTTTGGCAGTAATAGAGAACACTATCAATTTTTTTTTTTTGAAAATTAAGGTTTTAAGTCAATAATCAACTTTCCCAAAGACCGCTAGAAATTTTGACTTTTGAGAGAAAAGTTATTGAAGTTTTCCTGTAGAAAATTTTGTCCAAATTTGAAAAAAAGGGGCATTGAAAGTTGTTGAATGAGCTCAAATATTCATCGTCAAATATTTAATGACTTCCATGAGTGATGTGAGGAATAGTTGCAATCAAATCTTTTGGGTCTTTTGCATAATTCAATTTTTATTTTAAGTGATGTATCTCTGAAACAAGAAAATTCAATGAGATATTATTAATTGATTCAAAAAAATCTTTCCTTGTGTTTCCATGTACGCTTGTTTGTTTATCAGTTATCAAAAATCAATTTTACCTAAAACTGACCAATTTTAAAATTTACACACGCCATTTCACCAAAACTAGAGGTGAGAGACTAAATTTGACAAATGTTTTGAATTTTAAGACGCAAATTTTTTCCAAAATCCGTTTTTGAAACAAAGGTACCAAAAATGCTGTTTCCCTGTGTTATTTATTAATATAAAAATGAAGATTAGTTTGGATTAAAATTTGTTCAAATTTGAAACTAATCATGAGTTTTATTTCATCACAAAAGGCTAAATTTTGATGAAAAAATAACAACACTATGAACAAAAATTAGCAAATGTTGTAAATATATGAATAATAAATGTATGATGAAAACATTATAAACTTATGATTAAACTATTAAACCATCGCAAAGTTTAGACAAAAAATTTACAAAAAAAAAAACAAAAATATTGAAAATTATATTAAAACTGCGCCACAGAAAACCATCACAGAAGTTTTGGTTCAAATCACAGAATTCGAGAAATTTTTTATCAAAAACATAGTTATTTTTTGGAAACCTTGGGATTGAATAAACAATAGTTTCTTGTCTCTTAAATCATTCTAGATGAAGCTTTGAACTTGCTTGAAGAATTGAAACATTTTTTTATAATTTTTCATGGATTTTTCAATACATGTTAACAAAAACAGTCGAAAAACGGAAGAATACACAAAAAAAAGTTATGAAGTATTTAAAGTTAATAATTGAAGATATTATTTTAATAATAAGATGAACAAGTTTTATAATCTCTTTTCACCGATAATGAAAATGGATACATTTCTTTTTTCATTACATTTATACCCATCATCTCTTAAGTTGATGTATACACATTTCTTAAAATCGAAAATGGGTAATATTTTGCTTTAAAAACGGTTTTTGATAAAAGTAGTTTCTGAATTATCAATTTCATAATTCAAACAACAAATCAAATGTATTAATGATACTACTCATCATAAAAAAGGATCCACCTAATGCTGACGCTCGAGCTACTTTCATAAGCGCCCGAACGCAGGCAACCAAACTGTAGCAAAACCAAATTTGCGAGCAGAACGAATGATCGGATGCGGTCGAAAGAATTGCAATCATCAATCGCTCGCTGATGATATTCGTCTGCGATTCTTCTGTGCAGAATCATCTTCCAAAGCAATCGCTTGATGATTGGATTATAGCATCGCAGACAGGCAACCCAATCGCCTCCTGAATGAACTAAAGAGGTTGGCTGGAAAGTCCGATTGGTTCGCTCACTGAGTGCCATCGTGTGTAATTTTTTCGAATGCGTTCGGGGAATGGGTTACCTCAAAGAGTGAGAGAATCATTTTATGTTCGTCGATTTATTCGCCAATCACCATCCTTGGCTGGAATAAATGAAAATTTTAGTAAAACAAAAAATAGTTCATTTTTTACACAAAATTAAGGAAAAATATGTTTCTATGTGTACGTGCTCCACTCACGAGTGATTCCAAATAAGGTACACATAACGTTGGAAGAAGATAAGGTTGATTTTGCTCAGTTTTTCTTAAATAACTTCTATTTACATTTGCCATATGCACCGTTTGTTCCACGGTTCTCGCAAATTAACATGTTATTTGAGAGACAATATTTCAGGTCGTTCATGTGAACGGCGGATTTGATACCGCGATAAAAACCATTGTGTATTTTTTATAAAAATAAGTTTTTTTGGTAATTTGTTCAAAAGTTTGAAAACATCAAGAAAGCTTCCATCTTTATATACTTTGGACAATTGAGTCGAAAAAGGTGGTGTACACCTATCTTTTGGAAATTTAACTAAGATTCCGGCAAAGAAGTTTATCTCACATACCTAATTCTATGATTTATAACTATCTGGAGGCAACTTTAACATTTTTTTTTCATACATTGACTTACGTGTTGCAAAAACACTTAACTGAATTAGAAACTTACTCTAATGCTAAGATGTTTAGATTTATTCTTTACTATCTTATATAAGCTATGAAAAAATGCTGCTTGTTTTTGAGAAAAAGTTGATTTGAAAGATTTTCTGATCATTATAGAATTCAAACTGGGACTAAAGTTTGATTTTTTCCGGTGTCAGTCAGTTAAGGTTGTAAAAGTTTTCCAAGAAAAAAAAGCGGGACATTTTGAGGAAAAAGCGGGACAGCGGGACATTCAACAAAAAAGCGGGACATGTCCCGCTTTTGCGGGACGGATGGCAACCCTAAGATAAGGTCAAATTGTTACACAACTATAACCTAGAAATTCTAGCTTCAAATACACTTTAAGAAAAACTATAACTGTGACAGTTTGGTAATCTAAATATATTTTCCATGAACAGTATTTTGACGTTATTTCAACTGTTTGTAGAACAGTCGCCTCATACAAATGTTTTAACAGTTTTAAACAGTAACATAACTTAACGCCATATTCCATAGACCGTCGTTTTGGAATTCACAATTAGTGGAATGTTTTTTACGATGTCTGTTATCGTTTTCTAAAAGTTTTTTTACGCTGTTCCAAATAGTTGTATAACTATTATAGTAACTGTTTGGTAACAGTATTTTTATATTCGGGAGGGGTTAACCGTAAGGCCTGGCAATTCGGATTTGGAAAAGCGGAAGCCTAACTGAATATTGTTCCTGAATTTTAACTAATTCAACTCGAAAAAGAAATTTAATTTGATTTTTTTAAATTAACGATTTCACCGATTTACACGCGTTTTCCCTTGACCAAATTTTGACCGTATCACCCATTAATCAGGACTTTGAGCGCATCATAGGGCGCCATGGTCAAGAGAGTAGCGTGCAGTGAGCGCAGTGAGTGACAAGTTAAATCCCAACTCTGAAGCAAAATGTGTGGACAAAAACTTTTCCCGGAAGAAGATTGAACAAAAAAATGGTTAAATTGTGAAGATGTTTATGCAGACTGAATTTAAAAAGATAATTTCTACAGCCAATTGGTATGGGATGCGTGGTAATTTTATTATTCTGAAAAAAAACAAGTAAAATTCATAATAGGTACTAAGGTACTCATAGTGTGTTGTGTGATAGAATTATGTATGTATGAGCATGATTTTTTATAAAACCTCGCTAACAATTCCAGTGGTTGAAGCTAGAAGAGAATATTCCAAATAAGTTATGTGAAATGAATCGCGCTGCAAATTTTTTTTATTAACGTGCAAGTGTGAAACGAGAAAAGCCAGCCAGAACCATAGTAATTGTTGTACCGTCTCATTTATGCGATGTTTTTGTTTGAAAAGAGTAGTGTGTGTATGTGATAATGATTTGAAAGAAAACCAGTAATAGGGTGACTTTTTTTTTTCTTTTAAATATAAAAATGTTTGAAAAGAGTAAGTTTATAGATAACGGTTTAAGGATAGTTCTTGCAGGCGAGATTATGATTAAAATATTCTGTTTAGAGACAATCAATTGAAAGACTAAGTACATCTTTCCCACCACGTAACCAGTGGCAAAGCAAAAAAATGTAATAAAGCGATATTCATTATAATAAATCATTGATAGATTTGGTAGTAATTTAGTGTAATTAAATCCACAACAGTAATAAACCGTCCCCGAGCAGACTTTTATGGCAAAATTTTAGCAAATTTTGCTATCACGCCCTGAGAGCCAAAGTTGCTCTCATTTTGCTTGACATAAGGTGGTACACAGCAAAAATGAGAGCAAAAATTTTCATACTTGGTTAGCAAAGTGATACCAAATTTTGCTAAAACTGAGACCCTAATTACACCTCGTTTTTTGAGAGCTTGGAGAGCACAATGATGCCAATATAAAGCATCAAAAAAAAATTCGGTTACAGCAAAATTAGACAACAGTATGCTCTCAATTTTTTTTTCGAAAAACGAGATATCGGTTAGGCCTCAGATTAAGCAGGTTTGCTGTGTTCTATCTTATGTCAAACAAAACGGAAACAAATAAGACACTAAAGGCGTGATAGCAAAGTTTGCGAAAATGTTGTCCGAAAAGTTTGATCGAGGTTATCAATATCGCCTCCAGCTATGTAAACAACATTGGTTACGTATTCATGAGACATATCGGTGCTTATGAAATCACCTCAAATTATGCAACTGTAAGTCAAAAAGGTGTACATAATGCTTAAGCGTATACCGCACATTGTAAACGCCTAAATGTATACAATTATAACCATAAGTGCTTCAAAAAATATAAAATTTCGGTATCGATTTTTGAAAAGGGCCAACACGCCAATACCTCTGTTTTGAGAAAAATGCGTTCAAAGTTCCAGATATATAATCCATTGCCTTTTTCACTGTATTTTCCTTACTTGGTACCTTAACTTCTAGAAAATAAGCGTAATTTAATTTCATGTGAGGGCAATACAGGTTTTCCGTGATAACACACTTATAAAAAAGGCTATTCGCCTTATTTAAAAATCAAATTAAATTATACTAAAATAGAACGTTTAAAAAAAAGTAAAATAGAAAATTTAATACGTTTATGGTAGTAAATGAGTATATATTTATAACGCATACGCCCTTTTAAAAAATCGATTCCAATTAAGGCTCTTAGGATCAGAAGGGTGCAAGTGCCATTACCATAGATTCGAGAAAACGCGCTTCAAAGTTGTGAAGGTGCTCGATTTTTCATTTCTCCAATTCGAGCAGTTTTAATTCAATCGAAATGTTCAAAAAAATTATTTAAAAAATTGAGTTTTGTACCACATGTACATTAAACATGAATAATCGTTAGGTATACTTAGCTCAAAATTGATAATTTTGGACTTGCACCCCTCTGATTCTGAGGGCCAGTATTTATATTCTTCATTCTCATGGTCATCATTATATAAATTCAGGCGTTTAAAATATGCAGTATACGCTTAAGCATTATAAACGGGTTTTCAAACGTTTAAAACCGATGAAATTTGGCACCGTGCTTAATGGTGATAATAATAAATAACAGTATTTGGTTAAGAACTTAGACGAATAGTACACATGCGCATAGGATTAAATTTTTGCAGACTCTCTTTTAGCAGAATTAGGTCAGTTCACAAGTACACAATTATGCACAACCGATGGTATTCGATTCATTTTCGTTGTTCTAGCAAATAGAGATGTGCCGTAATGAGCTGTTGCATTAGTAAATTATTGGTGACCTGAAACAGGATTTTCATCACCAAATCATTGTTAGTGTTTTAAATCTTTAAAAACTTATTTGTTATTTTACCTGTAGAATTCCCGGGGTATTAATTATTTCAGCATTTATGTCCACTTCAAACAGCAACTCAATTTAGCTCAACTTAGTCGAAGTTTTCGTTTTGCGACCTGGATCGAGGAAGGCGTTTTTTCAACGTCTCCATTCAAAGATTGAGTAATTAATCCAATCCAATGGTACGCTCACCCAGTTAAAGAACCATCGACATAATTTTTGTAGCCCTGGCCGATCAATTCGCAGGTTGTTTATAAGAGAATATTTCGATTCAATTCGATGCAGGATTTCGATTCTTGAGATTGAATGAAAACTCGAGGCATTTCCTAATTCTTCTTCAAAATCATAATAAGGCAGGCTGAAATTTATATTGGGAATCAAACCGTTATTTGTTGTGAAATTAGAACAGTACTCACCAACACAAATTATGATAACTATGGGAATCTTGCTTGCCCCGTGGCGGAATCTTCCTAGGGGAATAACAAACGTCGTGTCGTAACTCTTCCTTTTGATTGGGCAGCTACATAACTTCTGTGTGTTCCGGCTGAATAAGGATAATATTAAAACCAATGTTAATAAGCTTTTCAATTGCTTCAATGACACACTTACGCTTGTTTGATGTCCCGCTGGATTGATAAGAATTTCATGCCATACAACCGGTGTTCGTAAAAACGCTCCCAGTGTCACGATAGAAAGAGGAAGCATTTTTTTGTCGTTCTACCATCGGGATTCGCGGTCAGTCTGGTGCAATCCTCGTAGTTGATTTGATATTGAGTCCGATTTGTGCCAATGGTATTCTTTAATTTTCGAAACGATTTTGAACAGCGCGAAGAAAACAACTCACTACGCGAGAAAAACATAAACAACATTTTTGCCGTTTTGACGTTTCTCTTACACACTGAAAAAGAATGCATATTAATTGGTAATGAATTCAGTCATGAAAAGATTAAATGAGGCCCTTGAAGTTAAAGGGGTGTTCAAGTGTACAAAAGCTAATTTCGAGAAAACACTGTTTAAAGTTTTCGTGTTGCCAGTTTTTCATATTTTTTTCGAAAATTTGTAATTTTTCGTCTTGACAATAAAAGTGTGAGGAGAAAAATCGGAAATTTTCATCAAAAAATATAGTTGGAAATATAATTAATTGGTTGGCATGATTAACTCAAAATTGACTATTTTTGCACCCCTTTGGCTCTGAACGCCTCAAATATTTGATTTGACAAGGCTCGTTTCTCGATTAATTTTAAATGAAACAATGTATGTCATCAAATTTGTGTGGGTAGTTAAAATGAAAAAAATATGAAAATTTCTATATTTTTTAAAACATATATCATCTTTCCAATTTTATAATCAAGCCGAATCGATTGATAAAAGACAGATCGGTGGCTATCGATTGAAGTCAAAGGCAAATGCGAATTTAGATATCGCGTTTTTAAGTTATTTTCCAGTAAACTATATTTGATTTCAATTTTGAACTTCAAACAAGCTAACTATGAAATGAAAATGATTGACAACTATAGTAGAAAAATCAAAATTTCTTGTAAAAGACATCCAAATGAAGATTATTTTGACGTTGTCGAACATATAGTTTACTTAAATAGATTATCTATTCGCTGTAGCTCATTACATATAATTTCATGCTATTTTAATGAGATCTGAGTTTAAAGTTTACGCCCAAATGTGTTTATTATCTTGGTGTTGAAATTTCATGTTTACTTTTGAGTAGATTTATAACAGAAAATTATGTTAAAAATATGCAATGTTGTTATTTTAGTGCAACTTTACTATATGAGAATAATAAATTGCAATTATTGAAAAACTGAAATTTCTTCATACGCTATTATTTAGCTCTCAACATGATTTTTATCTAACTGAAAATGTGGTTAAAATGTCAAAAAAAAATTGATGAGAACATAATGATGCTTAATTTTGCTCTCGTACAGTGATACAGCAAATGATGCTATCATATTGCTGTAGCTACCTCATTTTGGTCTCAGTTTGCTATCAATATAGACAAAGTGATACCACAACGATGCCTAGTTTTGCTTTCGCAAGGAACCCTACAGCAAATGATGCTATCATTTTGCTGTTGACACCTTATTTTGGTTTCAGTTTGCTATCGTTTTGGGCATCAATGTCTGCTCGGGGTGATATTTAGGAAATGAAAAGATTCATTCGGTTAACTATTTGTTTAAATATTTTATGATTACGAGTTTGCTGTAACGTATTTCGAGAACGTTTTAAATTTAAATGCTTTGATTAAAAAACATTCTAACATTATTTTATAAACAATTGAGTGTATGCATGTGACGAATTTAGCTTTACGCTTGAAACATTCAAGAAGAAAAAAGATGTTAAATGAAACGAAAATATTACAAAGCTCTACTTATGCATGGTAAATGATTAAATTTATAGGATTACAATTTCATTTTTTATGTAATAAGTATATTGAGAATGTTTTCAGTTCTCTACTATTGTAATAGTTTATTCGTTTGAAAAATATTGAAAATTCAAAATCCTCACAGCATAAACAAAATTATTTACATGAAACCCAATTCTCAATCTGGCACAGTAAATGACTTAAATTCAAATTAAACCTACATTTAAAAACAATATCAAAGAAATTGTTAAGCGTTTGGTTTACCGTGGTTTTGATGGCCGTGCTGTACCTAGTAATAATACAGGATATATATATCTTTATGAGGCGAAACGAAAAATACGCCGTGGTGATGTAAATCTAATTTATCGAAGGGTACGTTAATAAAAAAAAAATTGCTAAAACCAACAAGGGTTTTTTTCGATTTATTTTAAAAAGTTCGCGGCATTTAGTCAACCCCATCAAAGTAGCACAGCATATCGCCAATAAGAACATCCAGCCGATCCAGCCATATAGTCATTATGTCTGTTCAATGAAGTCTAGTCGAAACGGGTCGAAACAAGTAGAAATGGATTGACAGTTGATCATCTGTCTCTTTCCAATTGACTTCGACCGATTTCTACCAGGTCGAAACGAATCCTGCTGCCGAGTTGGATCGGTTCCGACTAGTTTCGACTTGCTCCATTGAACAAGACCAGACCTGTTTCGACCAAAACATTGGCTGGTTGAACATCTACCAATTGATAGAAACCAGTTGAAACCGATGTTTACCAACCATTGAACGAAGCTATTGTTTACCGGTAGGTACTGTAATTTTCATATACAAGAAACATAAACAAAGAGTGCATGCAGAATTTGAGATTCGAGTGGATTCCCAGCAATATTTTTGTTCCAGTACTACGATCACTTCGTGAGTATCACTAATCTGCACCCTTGTCGGGGAATACCAACCAGTAGACATTCTGGTTGGTCCAGAATTAAGTATTTTACAACCCGGTCATGCTGTACTAATTTGCCTTTGCTTTTTTTTCAGCGGGACTCCCAAAAAGGAACCGTTCAGATTACCTCCGGTCGACCGATGACAGAAGTAGAAGATTTATTTTGAAATTGGTGTCTGGATACCCGTACTTTTACTACACATTCCCGAGAAATTGTTAATTTTGCTGACTAAATTGGATCAGGCTGATACGGGACGGGAACAATTTCGGTTGCTGAAAATGGTTACTGGAGCTTGTTCTACAATTCAATTCCCTGACCAAAAAAAGTGTGCCGCTGGTGGAAAGACTCAGCTAAATAGTAAAAGCTTTTCTTGAAATCCACCCTGGATTGGTGATGCAGTGGTATCATGCATGAGCCAGCACGTTCCGAGAAGAAAAAAAACATTATTTTGTTGCGCAGTAGTTGGTATTATCTTAGGCTTTGAAAATAGTGTAAAGGATCTGTTAAGTAAACTGATTATTTGTGAAGATTATTATTTAGGTTGACGATGATAAGGAACACCTATTAGAGGTAAAATTATTAGTGCCAGATTATCATGATGGTTCAGGAGGAGATTCGATTCTGGTTAGGGAAAGTTTTAGACTTCATTCATACAAAAAAGCGTAATCAGTGAGTTGTACCAATATGATTGCAACCGTCAAGAAAAAGTAAAATTATAATGAAACCGAATCTAGGGTTTAGACAGTTTGGAAATCGTGAACTACAGGTGCAACGCTCAAAATGTGTTAAGAAATAAAAGAGTAATAAGATGAATAATGTGAAGAATTTTTTTCGGATATTTTGTCGCTTAATAAAATTATGAACAAAAAATAATTATGTAATAATTTAAATTTTTTAATGGCATTTTATTATAACATAATAACTTATAATGGTAGGCGGATACAGGATGAAAATCCTCTAATATATGTTATGAGCCGACTTGGTTGAATAATACTACTGAATCAAAGCAATCGAAAGATTCCCTTTAATTCAACTACAGTGGTTGAAATAAAATGAATTCTTCGATTGCTTGGAATCAGGATGAAAATGATTACTTGAATCAATATTTGCAATTGAGGCCTTCAGGATCAGCTAAGTGCAAGTTCCAAACTAAGATTTTAAATAATTTTTTTTGAACTCTTTTTTGATTGAATTAAAACTGCTCGAATTAAAAAAATATATGAAAATTCGAGCACCTTCACAACTTTGAAGCGCGTTTTCTCGAAACTATCATTCAGACACTTGCACCCTTCTGATCCCAAGCGCCTCACCTCTAAATCAATTTTGGATCCATTTTAATTTGAAAAGAACATTAAATATCATTTTTATTATACATTTCCTGACGTAAATTTTCATCGCGCAGTCAATTTCAACATTTTAAATTTTACAAACCAAGGATTTTTGTTAAACACAACATGAATTTCAGTGTAAAGCGATGTTCCAAAAATTTGCAGCGCTTTCAATGTAAAATTGAATGATTCAGTTTTTGCTGTGATAAATAATAAATTATGTATGTAGCTTATCAATGCATTTTTTTGCTATCAGCTATTTTTTTTATTTCTGTGTAGAAAAAAATTAATAACTTTTTTGCCAGATGAGGCTAAAACTTTGATTTCAGTTTTTCAAACTAAGAGTTCCCAAATTAAGCCGAATTTTGTTGTTGGGTTAGTTTGACAGCAAATGATGCTGTAACTTTGGTCTCAGGTTTTCAATTCATAAAAATATAAGCATACTATAATTATGGCTAGTTTTGCTATCAAATTAAATTCTACCTCAAATTTTGCTCACTGTTTGCTGTTGAAACCTAAATGTGGTCTCAGTTTGCTGTCAAATAAAAATATATGATACCTTAATTATGCTTAATTTTGCTCTCGTACAAAATACGACAGCAAAAAATGCTATCAGTTTGCTGCTAACACCTTATTATGATCTCAGTTTGCTATCAATTTAGGCATCAAGTTCTGCTCGGGTCGAGTTTATGTAGCTTAGGGTTTTGTTATCTATAAAACATGTATTTTCAAAATTTTGTTTATTCCATAACAATGCAACGGTGTGAGGGGCTTACATGGGTATCAAGGTAGATATAAGCACATAATAAGGTCAGTATCCGGTTTGACAGGTGAGTGGAATAATTTTCCTTTTGATTACACTATCCAAATATCTGTTATATCTGAAAAAATGGTGAGATTAAAACAATTTTTTAATTATTCATGGAAATCAAGTAAAAAACTATCAAAATAAAAAATAGAAAAAAAAATATTTAAAATAAAATCATACGAGATCTGTTTTTACTCACGACTTTTTTTTTAACTTAAGATCTCGCTAGTTTTCTTCGGTAAAAACAATGTTTTGTTTTAGAACTTCATCTTATTACATTTTTTCAGTATTTATTTGTTTTATTTTTGATAACTGATTATAAATTGTTTAATCTCACTATTTCATGATAAAATCGTCATATTTTTGGGGTTTTGGGTTGGGCCATCAGGGCATCTGATTGAAGCGATTCTTGAGGAGAGCATTGGGCTACCTCACCAGCAAGGGATCGTGGATTGAGGACGGGTCCGTCTCCCCACCCAGCTGAGCGCTGTGCGTTGCAACGGCTTGATCCAGACGCTCGTATATTTAATTTGTACTTTCGATGGAGACCATACGATCCTACCCCTATTTAGAAATGTAAGTGCCTCTGCTTACTTTTCTTATCCCTTGTAACAGTCCATTCAAAGACTTTTTGAATATATCTAGTTGATGAATCTTGAACAAGTTGCAAAGCTATAGTGGCTCGCTGCTACTGGCTGTGCCTTGCTACCTGGGTGGTTGAAATACATACATACATACATACATCATAGGGCGCCATGGTCAAGGACAGATGAGCGAAAACGGAGAGCTGTTTGTAGAATTTTGTGGAAAAAACAACATGGTGATCGGTGGATCGCTCTTCCCCCTTCGATCAGCACATAGGTTCACTTGGGTATCCCGAGATGGCGGAACAGAAAATGGAAAAGAAGCCTTCTCCGCGACAAACAAAGCGCTGACATTGCATCTGACCAACGCCTCGTCCTTGATTAGATACGACTGAGAGTCGCGTGTCCAGCGGCGCGAGGAACGTCCGCCGGTTGGAGAATCCAGAGGTGAAAAGGGCATACGTTGAACAGCTAGAATCCCAAGCCTCGGAACAGTCGAAGAACGGTGGTGTGGAATCAAGAATGCCTTTATCACGACGAGCCATGGTACTCTCGGTAAAGTTTGTGGAAGAAGAAGTGGAAAGCTGAAAAAGGCAGTTAGGGTAAGTGAGCCTTAACTTGGCATGCTCCTAATGTTGGCATGCCAAAATGCATTTTGGTGATTTTCATGTCAAACATACGCCTAAAAATGAAAAAAAAATTGAACATTAAAGGAAACCGCATATGGCAACATTCTGCATAGCATTTGTCCACAATTGAATCCAAATTACTGCGTAATAATTTTTTTTAGCATGACAAACTGCAAATAAAATTATGATCTTCGGAAAAAATCTTAAATGAACCTACCTTGCTAGTGCATCTCCCATCTTCAGATTGATTTTAAAAACACACTTCCTAATGGAAAAATCACTAAAAATTACCGTTGGTTGCAGCAAAACATGGCAAAAAATATAAAATTATAACTTACTTCAAACAACGTACATCTTCTATCTAAAATTTAAGAAAATATAAACATATTTTTCGCCTAATCTTGGCATGCAATTCCACAGATAGAAGTATGCATGTATGTGTGAAAACGACATCAGGCAGTCGGCAGCCGGCGCACACAGGGGTAAAATATGAAAAAGGCGATCAAAACTATTTTCCGCCGAAACTGTTTGTTTTAGATCTATAGTGTCTTCAAGACAAATGACCAACATTACAAGGGCTAAAAAATTAGTTTTTTGAAGAATTGATTAAACCACCTAGTAGTGAGTTAGAAAAACTAACTTTTTTAATATTCATCTTAGAGCTGTATTGTCTGAGAAAAGTTTTTAGCTTGTACCAATTCTAGTAACTTTGCTAAAGAAGTCATAGCTGTAACATTAATCGTTTAAAAGTAATGACAATTTTTAAAAAAATAACACCAATTTTCAGTATTTTCAACATAACTTTTTTGCGCGTGATTTTTCATATAAAATATGTTCTAGAGAGTTTTGAAGACAGAAAAGTTGTACACTTTTGCTGAATATACTGTTTAGAAATTTTGAAGTTTAAACGAGATATCTTAAAAAAACTTACCAAAAATAGTCATTTTGAACTGGTTATATCTGCTGAGTTCGGACGAGTTCGGTTTTATATTTTACAGTTTTGCAATCAGAAACGTATCGCCTTTCAAAAAATTTACAATTCAAAGTGGCCAATTGTGACCTTCATAGTGTAAATGTCAATAGAAGTGAGGTGAAAGTGAAGTTTTTATACTAATTTGAGCATAACTATTACTATTAGGCTGCAACATGTAGGATTCCTAACATGTCGGCCGACGGAGCACAGCCCAAGTAACCATAAGCACTAAAGCTTTGCCTTTTTATAGTTATATACCAGCATTCAAGTGCTAAATTACACTATATCAGCACATCAGGTGCAATTTCGCATCAAAACAGCCCTTCGAGTGCTTTGCTGCATCATATTAGAATTATACCACTATTTTAAAATGCAACCAGCATTTTATCAGCTTTTCACAATGCTTTGGAAATGCAACATAGCTCTAAATCAGAATAAAAAATGCTATAATTTCTAAGCATTAAATTTGCATCACTTAAGCTTGCTGTAATGCTTTTTAGCACAACGTAAGCACTACAGCGGCATTAGGCCAAAGCACATTAGCATTGATTGATGCAGAAATAGTGTAAATTTAGGGCACCGGTTGCCAATAATTTGATTCAAATAGGGCTTTTTTTCAAAGATTTAACGCGGACCTGATAGGTCCACAAGCAGAGTTACTGAAAAATGTCCGATCCATGGATGTCATGAGTTCGATTCCTGGTCATCTTCATCCGAAAAATGAAAAAAAAAAATCATGTAGAAAATTCAACCCGAGAGATCCCCATAACATGAATAAGCGAATATCCAACATAAGCCAAATTAATTATCATGGCAGAGAAATGGAGCCAAATAAAAATCGTTTTTTTTTACTCGCATGGTTGTAACTCATTTGAACGCCATTTGCATTTTCCCAGCATTTTGCCCGCCAACGCTATAGCATCAACTTAGCATAGCACAGTGCTTTTATAGGGTTATACCAGTTTCTGCACTAAAGCAGAAGTTAATTTCGCCAAACCTGGCTCACAGGGCTTATATGATGCACAGAATCAAGCTCTATAGCTGATGTTAGAGCAGAATTTGTGCTAGTTTTTAGTGCTTATGGTTACTTGGGAGTGGTCTGGAAATTGAAAAGCCGGTCTAAAGTAAAATAAATGATTGAAATAAATTAAAAATATGATGAATGTATTTTGGACTGTAATCAATTTATTTATCTCTCAAGCCGACTCAAGCGTATTTGGCATTTTAGTTGGAATTATAATGCTACGGTTTGAGCTGCTCTTTTATGGTAAATTTCGAGAACTTTTCTACTCAATAAAATTTACCTCTCAATAAATTAATTTACCGGATCCGAATCCGAATTGATATCTTGGATCTCAATGTTGAAGTTACTATATCCATACCCAAAAAATTCCACATTTGGAAATGAGGTTCAACGTATTTTTATTTAATTTAATTTGTATTGAAGATGAACATTTGCTGCATATGTGTCGCTTTGAAGGGAATTGTTATAAAGCTCAAATTATGACACTCTAAATATTATGTTTATTTAAAAAAATAATTGCACTGCAATGTTGAAACACTACGTTGTAACGAACTTCAATTTTTATTGTTTGCAATTTCATGTGAAATCAAAAATAATATTTTGACCAAGTTTATTTTTTATTATAGATCACTGTGCATCAGCAGGAGGTGATGACGTTTGTTCTCTGTAGGAAAGGAATATGCGAAAGAAGCTCTGCCGAGTTTGGGTGATGATTTTGCATGAGTTCGAGTGGGATGCAGCTTGAATTTCACCTAGCTTTTGAATTTGCTGTTCGCTTCCATTGCCTATAGTTTCCAAACGAATGAGTGAGATGCAATCTGTTCCTATCAGGCTGGCTGGAGTGAGCGAAAGTTTGTATTGTTTTGCTATCCCGGTGTACGCAAACGATTGCTAGACATTCCTAAGGGCGACATTTTGAATATGTATGATTCAAAGAATCGTTCGCTGACTTAAGTTTAAGCTTTAGTTCGCTTCTTGCCTCGATAATAATGATTTTTAAAATGTCGGTCCTCCTTTTATGGGAGTGGAATAAAAAAAAAGATGAACATTTACCATCTTATGTTAACCTGTTGACTTCAATGGAAACAGATCTATCATAATTGCATGTTAAAGATTTAGCAAACGATTTGTTTGCTGGATAAATGAACATATTTATGTTAATCAATGCAATAGTTTGGAACTTATAATAGAAACTATAAACACACAAAAACTAAAATAAACAAGTACACAGTAAACGAAAATTACCGAGTTCGGTAATTTTTTTACCGAAATCCTAACATGTGGAGATCGTTAAACTGTTCGGTAATTTTTTCATGGCCGAGAAGTGACAGCTGTCAAATTTTACGGATCTTTTTCGGTAAAAATTAACCAAAACTCGGCTGATCATCTGTCAAAATATTGACAGTTGTTTACATGACAGCTCGTTATATTAACGAACAACCGGTATTGTTGAACCGAAATGTCTTTATTTATTACCGAAAGGTCGGTCATTTTTAACCAAAAAACTATAAAAGCTCGGTTATATAAACCGAACAACCTGTAATTATTACCGAAATACCTAAAACCATAACCGAAATTCCTGAAATTTTTACCGAAATACCTGTAATTTTTATCAAAATATCTGTGAATATTACCGAAATACCGTAATTTTTTCACCGAAAAGGTTTAAAAGTTCGGTAATATTTACCGAACAAACGGCATATTTTACCGAAATATCGGTAAGTTTTACCGAATGAAGTGAAAATGCTCGGTAATATTTACCGAATATATGGTAAAATTTTCCGAAAAACCTGTAATTTTTACCGAAAAATCTGTAGTTTTTACCGAACACACGGTAGTTTTTACCGAAACTTCCGTAATTATTACCGAAGCGCCGAAAACTATAAAATTTTCGGTTATATTAACCAATTTATTGGTTTTATCGGTTAAAGTTATGTTTTTCAAGCAAGAGCATTTCAAGTTTATTAAAATTAGACACGGATAGAAAGTTAAAAGAAATGAACAGTCGATACAAATTTTATTCAGAAGGATTTCAACACACGTCATCGATTTGTTTAGCACCTTTTTTTTTTAAGCGGTGCTGATCGCCCTACCCCAATGTAGTTGAAAAAGTGTAGTTCTCCCAGCAAGTGCAGCTTGCACTAAGAACGAATGTTCGTTGATGTGATGGAAATGCTTCTAAATTCAATTCTACTCGCTTTTGATTTTTTGTAAATAGTATCCGTCTAAATTTTCATAATCTTGAATTGTTCTTAATAAAAGAACATAACTTTTACCGACAAGTCCGATAAACTGGTTAACATAACCGAACATTTTACAGTTTTCCGAAAATTTGGCAGGCATTTCAGTAATAATAACAAAAATTCTGATTAAAACCACTGTGAGTTTATATGAAACAACTAAACTTAAGAGGTTATGTTTATGAATAAACACTTTCTTTTATTCATGAAGTCGGTTGAACTCTTATTATTTTGAGATTATTATAACGTTTTAATCACTGATATCAAAGGAAACTGCTCTATAACCCCCTCCCCTCTCTTGTTAAAATATTACTAATTGTTGAGATTCTGCGACTATTACGGCCCCACCCTTCTAACCTATTAAAATGAATACACTCGGCACAAAAAAACTAGTAAAGGTAAAAGGCCGTTAATGAACAAGTAGTGAATAGAAAAAAATATTAAAAGTTATATTTTTTAAATACATTTTCACAACATCACAACTTGATTCACAAGTATTAGAAGAATTTCAAGAATATCAATAATATTATGTTTAATTACAGTTTTATATTTAATTACAGATAGCAATTGCTTAAGTAATGGTTGGTTGATTTTTTCGCATAGCATTTGAAATTTTTCGATATTTGGTGGTTGATGGGATGTCAGGGTCAACTAAATTTCTTATCACGGTGAACACTGGCTTTTGGCATTTGATGATTTCAGCCTCCAACATCCTATCACATTTGGTAGAGAGGTGATGAATGTGCCAACCTGAAAAAGTAAGATTGGAAATGATTTACCACTCATCAAAAATTATCAATCGAATAAAATATTTTAACAAAAACAAAAGTTATAGTAACCGTGAAATTTATACATACATACAATTGAACATCAAAAACTTAAATTATATTTTCGCTTATCGCAAATTGTCGGTAACAGCCTGGGTTAAGTCTTTGATGGTCGATTGGCCGCCCAGGGGGTTAACGCGAACCCTATCCCATTTCAGCACCTTCTGGACGGTTTGTAAAATCATCAGGCCCTTGGCGAAAGCGTGATGTTCTTCCTGTAAGAGAAAAGAATGTTTTGGATATCTTACATACGAACAACATTTATTAGAACTTATTCAAATACACTTAATTTGTTTCGAGGAATAAATGCGCAAAAAATAAAAAATAAGATACACAAGGACAAGTGACAACGGAGTTTAACTTTAATATGCTCTAGCAAATCTTCAAAAGTTATCAGCTAACTTTCGTCGCATCAGCAAAGGAGTTTTTAATAAATTGCTATTAAAAAAATGATGACGAAAAGAAACCGCATTCTTGAAAAAAAAACTGAGCTGGCACCTATCTCGTTGAATAGGGCGAAGATTTGTTCGGCTAACTTGTGTAAAATTAATTTTGCACGTACCCGTTTAAGCGATTTGATTTGGAAAAAAAATCCAAATTTTACTTAGTCTTCTCCACTTACCTTTTCAAAAACGGCATGCTCGGTCGTGTAGAAAGCTCCACCAACAACACCAGTACCACCAACTAAACCTGGAGCGATATTGTCGATTATGTTTCCGTACAAATTAGGGGCAACCATCACGACAAACTGATTCGTGTTGCTAACCAGCTGCATTGTGGTGTTGTCAACAATTATCTTCCCGAAGTTAATACGCAGGTACAATTCACCGCTCTGAAATGTGAATGAGAAACGATAAGTACACGAAATGAAAAATTAATTTGTGTCTTGAAAACCGAGATTGACTTTGTTTCAAATTTCAAAGAAATATAATTAGGCACTAGCAACTTTTAGATAAAGCAGAATATCAGTCGGAACTATAAAAAAATTATAAAGATTACCCATATTCAACATTTTGGCCCCGGAAACCCGGAAAACATTTTGGCTTTCTCGTTTTAATATAGTGTATATAAATACTTAAATTTGGAAAATCCTAATTAGTAATTATTCTAGCGTTAATTAGTTTCAAAGATTTGTTCCTAATTCTGTTTAAGAAAAAAATCAACTTACCGTAAATACACACAATCAGTGAGGGCAGCGTTGGCCCGATACCTTCGCAGCATGGCCATGACCGATTCGAGCACGGAAAGTACCAGTCCAGCGGCGGAATCGTGATACGTGTTACGACTGCGTTTGGGACAGTTTGACCTGGAAATCGATATTAAATTTCGCCGTCAGAGCTCTCTCGGCGAGAACTTTCAGCGCCTGGACGCTAAAAGCCAAAGTTGTGTGGAATGTGCAGAAACTCGGATCTATTGGACACCCACAAGAACAGGATTTTGGCATCTGCTTCTGAACGACATTCTGGATCAGATTTATTATGTGAAAGAGGAAAACTGTTAATTTTAGCATGCTCGGTTGGAGTATAAATCGGGACAGTATAGTGGGTGAAGGCAAGGTACCTGCAAAAAAAAAAAAAAACAAATATAAAAACACATTGGATTAGTTTTTCAAACACCAACTCACCTGGCACAAAGGTACAAAGTGTAAACGAGGGTTAGATTTGAAGAAGGTGAACTATTATCGAGCTCGCTAATGACGGCCTGCTGGAATGATGGGGATTATTCTGCGACTCGAGTGTCATGACTCATGTCATGAGATCAGCAAAACGATATGAAATTTCGAAAGTCACGTCACTCGAGTCGCAGAATAACCCCCGATTTCTGGTGCTGATTCGGAAACTTCAGAACCGCGGGTTGTAGCTGGGGAAAGACACTGGTAGTGGGAAAACAGTGGTAATCATTTGGAGAACGACACATTTAAATCATAATTATTGCATTTTAATTTAAACACAAGAGTTACTACCACAACTTCCACAAATCAGATCGGTTCGGATTTGCATATCTAAATTCCTTGTCACACTACTAGAAATCACATTTAGTTCCCTTAGTTCCAGGTGGCTCCTCATTGGAGGAAGCAAACGATAACATGAACAGGATGCTGACAGCCAAGTCGAAGAAAACAAGAATTTGTAGAGCATTTATTCCGGATGCTCGTGATTTCGAGATACGATAGAACGGAACTGTAAACACTAGCTTTCTGTGAATGAAACCAGGTATTTTTCCACTTGATTTTTTGTTCCATCGTCAGTCTTTAGATTTCTGATTTATTGACGGGTGAACCAGAAAAAAAGTTTATGAGGCTGACTTGTAAATTATTAATTAATTTATTAACTTTGAAATTACTTACTTGCTGGTTTTCGGTGTTCCCGTATGATAATGGAAGCTGGAAAAATTATGGTCTGATTGAATACATGGGTACGAAAAATTGCAATGGCTATACTTACAAAACAACATTAAGTTGAAAACAATTAGTACTGCCAGAAATTTACGTTGTAGTTTTCACAATTGCAATACACGTTTTGTTTTTGCTCGCAACTGCTCCAACGACAGCTTGATGCTAGACATCCCGCTCGCGTTCTTGAAAAAGAAAATGAAAAAACGAGATGGCTGGCCGGCTGGACAGATATTTGTTGCTTTTCTTTGGCGGAAGCGAGATGCAATAGTTTATCACGGCTGTGAGAGTGAGACGAGGTTTGACGTTGGTTTTGACAGCGGCACATGACGGCAGGATTGTTTTACAGATTTTTTCGGCGTTTTTTTTACCGAACAATGATGACAAACCGATTTGTTTACACAAAATAAACGAGCTTCGTAAAATCAAGAATCGATTCACCGAACTCGGTAAAAATAAGATGTCAAACTGATCAATTACCGAAAATTTTCGAATTACAGAACTGGTTCTGTAAAATAAATTACCGAACTCGGTAATTTTCGTTTACTGTGTAAAGCGTTTTCACGTAAGATTATAATTCTACATGGAAATATAAGTTAAAAAAATTGATTGACATTTCATACTTCCGACTTTTTGAAAACAATACAGAACATTGATGTGCTTCCTTCCAGGAAATTTTCAATGAATTCGTGGGGGCTGTTGTTGTATTAGTGAGGCAAGTTTTTCCTAGAGACGGCCAATTTAAGGAACTCATAAAGGGCCAAAATACGGCGCGGGGGCTACAATAAGGAGCATTTCAATCAAAAGTTTGATAAGGTTTATCTCAAATTATCAACCGCTTTCAAGCAAGGGCATATTTTTACTGCATTTTAGGCTAGTTAGCAATCATATTTGTCGAAGGACTTTTGAAGGTACACATTACAGGAAGACTACAATCATGGGAAATCTAGTCAACCATGCCTTAGGGGCCAAGATTGGGTACATTTACCCTAAACGAGCTTGTAGACGAGACAAGAGAACCTGGACAAACTCCCTAGCCGAAGAGGGAGAAAGAGCCGCCGCCAATGGAGATATCCGAATACTTTATGACATTTCTGGCCGCCTCAGTGGTGCAAGGACTAATGCAAGAATGCCACTGAAAGACCGAGCAGGTCAGTGGTTGACCGATCGAACAGATCAGCTCAAACTATGGACTGAGCACTTTGAACAACTCTTCCGAGTCACGAATAGCGATGGCCAGTAGAAAACGCAGCTCGAAGCGCCAACAGTAAGCCGCATTAATAGCGTCAACTCGGAAGCGCCCCCGTTGGCTGAAATAGAAGTAGCAATCAAAGACATGAAATCCAACAAAGCACCTGGGATCGATTGCATCCCTGCTGAAATGCTGAAAGCCGACCCTGCCCTGTCAGCACAAATGTTGCACCGTCTTTTCGCTGACATTTGGGATACTGCAACATTCCCGGCCGACTGGATGCAGGGTATCCTCGTAAAGGTCCCAAAGAAAGGAGACCTAACAGAGTGCGGTAACTGGCGTGGCATAACTTTGATCTGTACAACCCTCAAAGTACTCTGCAAAGTGATCCTGAACAGGATCCAGGAGAAAATCGACGCTACACTCCGACGGCAACAAGCTGGATTCCGATCCGGACGATCATGTGTGGACCACATCACAACGCTACGAATAATACTGGAACAAATCAACGAATTCCAGGACTCTCTTCTGCTGGTGTTCGTTGATTTCGAAAAAGCATTTGACCGACTGAACCACGAAAACATCTGGGCTGCTCTTAGACGACGAGGGGTCCCAGAGAAACTAGTCCATCTCATCGAAGCACAATACGAGGCATTTTCGTGCAAGGTCTTGCACGACGGTGTCTTGTCCGATCCAATCCCGGTACCTGCTGGAGTGAGACAGGGATGTATCTTATCACCGCTACTTTTTCTAATCGTTATGGATGAGATTCTGACTGGATAGATCGACTGTGCACCGAACCGAGCATTGCCGTGGAATCCTTCAAGAATGGAGCAACTGAACGACCTTGACCTGGCTGACGATATCGTTTTGCTCGCCCAAACACAACCGGATATGCAGAGCAAACTCGACGACCTCACCGAAAGTTCCAAGGTAGCAGGTCTCAAAGTCAATGTCAGAAAGACCAAGTCGATGGAGATCAACACAGGAAATCCCTCCAGTTTCATGGTAGCTGGGCAACAGGTTGAGAAAGTGGAGTGCTTCCAGTATCTTGGTATCCAGATAACGCCTGATGGAACAGACATCGACATGTGAGTCTCCGAAACATCTGGCGGTCACGCCAGATCTCTCTACGAACGAAAATCCGAATCTTCAACTTAAACGTCAAATCCGTATTGCTGTACGGGTGCGAAACTTGGTGCACACACAGTAAACAAAAAATACCGAGTTCGGTAATTATTTTACCGAACTCCTAACATGTGGAGTTCGTTAAACTGTTCGGTAATTTTTTTCATGGCCGAGAAGTGACAGTTATCAAATATTACGGAACTTTTTCGGTAAAAAATAACCAAAACTCGGCTGACCATCTAGCAAAATATTTACAGTTGTCATAACACAGCTCCTTATAATACCGAACAACTGGTATTGTTGAACCGAAATGTCTTTAATTATTACCGAAGAACCGGTCATTTTTAACCAAAAAACTATAAAAGCTCGGTTATATAAACCGAACAACCGCTAGAGTTAACCGAAACAACTATAATTATTTCCGAAATTCCTGAAATTTTTACCGAAATATACGTAATTATAATCGGAATATAGATCATTTTTACCGAAAATAATGTAAAAGTTCGGTAATATTTACCGAACAATCGGTAGAGTTTACCGAAATATCTGTAATTACAACCGAATTACCGGTAAGTTTTACCACACAAATTCAAAGAGTTCGGTAATATTTACCAAAAATCCGGTAATTTTTACCGAAAAATGGGTATTTTTTATTTTTATCGAAACAACGAACTTCGATGTGAGATAACACGAGTCGATTCCCGAAAGTGCTCCATGCAAAAAAACATCGTTTTGACTGGAGCCTCTAATGCTAATCAGAATGGATATGTTTCGTTTGTAGTTTCGTCTGAAAATGCCAGTAATATTTACCTAAAACTGCAAAATTCAGGAGTTTTAACCGAATACCGTGAGATATTCGATAGTTTCAGTTTATGATGCACAGATTATGACGCGAGGTGACTCGAGTCTCGAATCATCTCGTGTTATACGTCGTACATCAAAACTGAAATTACCGAATGTTTTACGATGTTCGGTAAAAATTTCCGAACATTTCACAGTTTTCCGTAAATATTACTGGCATTTTCATCGAAGTTCGTGCTGTGCGAAATAAACCACATCGGTAATTCAGGATTTCGACCTTCCCGTCAGGATCCATCCCTTATTGAGTATTATGCAATCAATTAATTAAAATTGACTGTAGCCAGTTGATATCAAGTTCAAAAATATAAAACAAAAATTAAATTAATATACATCTATTGCTAATGCCTCACAACATTTCAGCAACTATACTTTTCTCTAAAACTTCGAATTAATAAAAATTAATATTGAATATCACGCTTTTTACCTTGCCTGATACTTCGGAGAATCTATATCGAGTCAAATCCTTCATTCCGTTAACGCGCCCTTCTTTGGGGTTTGGAAAAACGACTTAGTCAACCGAAGTCAAACACTATTCATGATTTCAATTTGTAATTTTTGTCGTTTTGGTCGTTTTTGTCATTTTTTCATTATTGTCATTTTTGTCTCCAAAATGACAATATTTTTGTCATTTTGGCCATTTTTGTTATTTTTGTCATTATTGTCTTTGTTGTCATTTTTGTCATTTTTAATTTTTATGTCAGTCATTTCATTCATCGGTCATGTTTGTCGTTTTTTGTCATTTTGGTCATTTTGTTATTTTGATCATTTTTGTTCTTTCTGTCATTATCGTCATTTTGGCGATTATTCTCATTTTTTCATTATTGTCTTTTTTGCTATTTTGGTCATTTTTGTTATTTTTATCATTTTTGTCATTAATCTTATTTTTCGACATTTTGGATTTTTTTTAAATTTTTGTCATTTTTGTTATTTTGTCATTTTTGTCATTTCTTACATTTTTGTTATTTTTGTAATTTTCTGCGTTATTTTTATATTAATTTCATTTCTGTCATTTTTGTCATTTTTTTTTTTTGGTCTTTTTCTATCTCCTCACTGGTTCAATTTGTTTAATTTGTTAGACGGTCAAGTCAATGTTCTCATGCTTGCTAAAGTGAAGCTTCCGAAGGAAAATAAAAACTTTATGCTTCAGAACAAAATTAAAACACCCCTAGAAAAACTAATCGCCGTTCTCTGTTTTGATCTGACTGAGCCCAGGCTGGGTTATCTCGAGCACATTAAACTGGTCTCACCTGCGCGCTTTCCGCTTCCCAAAGCTTTGCAAAGATTTGTTATTTTTAATTCCGTTAATTTGTGTTACAGCAACTTGAGTTGAGAATATAAAAAAATCGCGAAAATTTGGCAGAGCATGACCAATGGGTCGCACGTGTGTGAAACATTTTCGAGGTCATTTGGTGGAAACAACAACTTCTCTTTTTGCTATTTTTGGAGCACACATGAAAACTCATAAAACCTCTAGAGGATCAGCATTTCATCAAAGGAAGCCACTTTTTGCTTCTTCGGAAGTTTTACACAAACATCTAAAAATTTATGATGTTTCGAAAATCAAATTAGTTTTAAACGATTCTAGATCTCACACCCAAGTAAAGTTGTAGATGAAGAAGTTATGGATAAAGATTATCACTATTAAAACTTTCAATAAACCTTTTGGAAAAACCCTCGTCCGGGGTCTCAAAATTGAAAAAAGCACTAAAACTGACAAAATTTTTGCTTATTTCTTTGATATTCTATTATGTTTGAAGCAATAGATGAAGTTCATATGCCTTTGTTTGTTAAATAATTTGTGTATTTTGTCTTCATTCACAAGTTTATTCTAAACATGAATAAAAAAAAATAAAATGCTTCAGAAATGAAGGTTTCACAAGAATTACATATTGCTTTTTTCCAAAATGTCTAGAATATCTAGAAAAATTTGTCTTTTTTGTAATTCATTTAATGAAAAACTTTGGACGAAATTTTTTGTTAGGTCCATTCATTTTCGAATAGTTGTTCCCCTAATCTTATCTACATCTAGCCCAACGAAAGAAAAAACCTAATAATGATCGGGTGACGAACTCTATCAAAAAGATTTAGATCAACATTCGATGAGTTTTTTTTCATTGATTGATAAGCCTTTAATTTATTCATCCTTGTTTGTTTTCACAAATTAACAAATAAACTTACGAGCCTGTTCAAACTTAGTTATAAATTAAAGACTAGTTGTTTACCCAAAATTTGAGAATATTGATCAATATTTATATTTTAGTAATATTTTAGTCACAAGTTTCTAGCGAACCGAAAAAATGGGGAAAACCGCATATATAAAAAAGCTCCGGGAAAAAAAACGGGAATTTGAAATCGAATCCGGTAAAAAATGGCATTCATAGGAAAATTTATTGTCTTTTCATAAACATAATGAAAAATTAAGTTTATCAAATGTAAACTTGTATTATCCAGAAGCTTTTTCATAGAAATATTTGTTTAGATCAGGGATGAGCAAAACGCGGCCCGCGGGCCGCATGCGGCCCTCGAGACATGTTTGTGCGGCCCGCGAAGCTTATCTCAAATTAAATTTATTAAACGATTTTTTTTCTGAGAAAAATTTAAAATTATCATAAAATAGCAGTCCCTACTGAACCAAAAAATTATTACATATTAATTACTTCATAAAATATGTTCGTCACTTGTTTGCAGTTGCATTTGCTTCCTAATCATCAGATTGTTGACTTTTTTTTTAGGATTCAAGCTTTTTATTGAGTTCTTTTAAAGGCATAGATACAATATTATTTATTGGAAAACTGTAATGTAGGAGTTAGTAAAGTCATAATTTTTCGTTTCAAGCGAAGTTGAAATTTTATGATGAAGTGAAATATTTTTGTTTTCGATTAATAACAGAAATGAGGAATTATAATAAAGACTGCGTGAACGATGATAGGTTTCTTATCAACATGACTCAGCGAAATATTTCTCGACAAAATCAATATCTTTAATCCTGTGATTCCACTCAAAAAGTTTGTAACAATGACACAGGGGAACAGCATTTTTGGTGCCTATGTTTCAATAATTAATTTTGTAAGATTTTGGCGTCCCGAATCCAAAACATTTCATAGATTTCGTTTATCACTTCTAGTTTCAATGATATAATAATGTGGAAATTTTTAAATTGACAGTTTTGGGTCAAATCGATCTTTCATAACTGATAATTCAAAAAATTTCAATCAATTTACTACCCTTCATTCAATCAAGGACCCAGTTATTGCCAAGACATTCTCGTATAAGAGATACAACATTTTTAAAAAATTAATCCTAAAATTTAAAGAAGTTCCAAAAAATAAAATAAAAACTCCTACTGACATCATTAAAGAAAGTTATTGAATTTCGGATTTAAAAGACTTTAATTGATTTAACAACTTTCTTGAAGACTGTCAAATTATTTGACTTACGATTTTAAAAATATCTAAGATTAAATTTGGTTTAATTTTACTCTAGAATTTCGTCAAAATTCTTGTTTTTTGCAGGTTTGGAAAAAATAACATAAAGATAACATCCATAACTTTTTTCTCAGAGTTCTAAATTACTCGTTTCCAAACATTGACAAATATTGAGTCATTTTTCTTCAAAATAAGCAATCCACCTCACCAAAGTCATAAGATTTTCATGATTCAGCCTTAGAAAGCCTATCCCAGAGGTATCTAAATTAAAATAATAAAATTTCCGAAAGCTGTAATAAATTTTCAGAATCAAAAATGTAAACTGTAACATTGACAAATCTTGTTAAAAATCTATAAAATTATTAACTTTTAGTTATATTGAAATCTTGTTCAACATCTCAATGCAATGGTTTCATAGGGAAGTTCAAATTAAAAAAAAAAATTACCGTATAATGAAAATTTCATTTTAATGCGGCCCGCCGAAAGAATTTAAAATTAAAAGTGGCCCGTTGCTTCAAAAGGTTGCTCACCCCTGGTTTAGATTTTTTTAAGAATATACAGGAAACATAAATGAGTTCAAGTAGGCGTTGCCCGGCTAGGATGTTAAATTTTCGCTTTGTCAAATAAGATTTTTTTTCCTAGAAGTTAAAACCAGTAGGTATAAGTACAAAAATACAATTCATCGAACATGGAATTCAGCTGAAAATAACGGCGGATGTGAATATTGTGAACTAAATGTGAAGCGCGCTCTATCAAATGTGAAAACACACTGGAAAGACGTGAGAAGCGGCAAAACCGCTTCAGGAGTTTCGGTTGCAATAGGACCCTAGTATCAAAATATCACCAGCCCTGCTTCTGCCCACTAAAAACGAACGGATCTGAATCAGTGAAGATGACAACTTATTTGGTGAGATCTAACCTTTTTACAGTTTCAGATTTTACATTGTTTTATTTTAACAAAAACAATTGTATGAAGCGTTAAGCAGGAAACTTTAAAACTTTTTTATTCATTCATATAATGTGGCGAAATCAATTGTCACCAAAGTAATAAAAGTTTTCGGGGAACGTATTTCGACAACTAGAAAGCCGGGATCTGGGGGAAATCGAAATCCGAGAGCCGCAGTTACGAACAGAAGAGTGGCTAGCACTTTCAAGCTAAACTCCAATCTCTCCGTTTTTTTCCTTCTAGGTTAAGGTTTCCAGGGTGGCCACAACATTTTCATTTTGAAATTCCCGGTTTTTTCCCGGTTTTCTCGGTCAAAAATTCAAGGTTTTACAGACTTTTATTGTCCATTCTAGTCAGAATATAGCAACTATGAAGAATATGAAAATGAAAATATGAGATTGTAGGACATGATTACTCTAATCCTATCTAAAAATTATTACGTAACAAGAATCTTAACAGTGTTCATTATTACCCCATATTCATCTGGGTACTGAACAGCCCAAGTAACACAGATTAAGCCAACTAGCATTAGGAAGTTTTATTACGGTTTAATTATGGCATTTTTTGTGCAGCTCGTTTTATGACGGTTTTATTGTGGTCATGTAGAATGCTTATATATTTTTTTTCGACCATATGTTTTTAGATGGTTTTTTAAACGCTAATAAAACTTTTATTAAACATACAGTTTTAGTTATTTTGAAAGAGTTATGAATGCTCTTTTTAAACTAAAAAAAAACACAAACTTAGAAGTTTGCTCCAAGCTTTCTTTTGCATGTTCTATAATAGCACTCAGTGCATGATTATTAAACCGCCATAAAACTTAGTGACAGTTCTCGATCAAGATGTCAAACAGGACACGCTCAGGTTAGATAGCACATATTTGAATTGGAACTCCCATTTTTACACATTTTTGGTAAGTTATGCGTGTTGTTTTTGAGTTAAAATTTAAAAAAATACTTAAAAATCTTTGAAAACTTGAAATCACCGAAAGTGGTATGAATATCTTTACAATATGAGTATTGAGTGAAAGGGCCAAAATAGTAGGAAAAAAAATTGTTGCTTGACGCCATCATTAATTCAAGATGGCGGCTTCCGCTTTTATTTTCAAAGCTGTAAATTACTGAAAATATTGTGAAACCTTCACAATATGGTTATTAGGTGAAAGTGATGAAGGAGTAGAAGTCAAATTTCGTTGCCCGATGCCATCTTAAATCCAAGATGGCGGCTACCACTCAAATTGAAAATGCTGAAATGCTGTAAGTGACTGAAAATCCCACAAAAAACACCACAATACAGACCCCATTCGTTTTTGGCAACATTCGAATTTGGCAACATCGAATTTAACACATGTGATGTGATGTGATGTAAGCTAACATCCTATGTAGCGTGGCACAGCCCGTTTGCAGCGAACTATTCACACATAACAACTCGATCTCGATTTCCAACTCATTGACTAAAAATGCCTTTGAGTGGACTGTTTCAAGGGAGTGAATGTACAAGTAGAGTAACCTGTACTATTCTGTGGGGTAAGGATAATGGGTCTCCACCGAAAGTACAATTTATTGACAATCAATTGAAAATCAAGCAATTGTTATGTGAAATTTTCCATAGGATGTGAAGACGAACCCTCCCTCTCTCTGCGATATGTTAATGGCAACATCGAATTTAACACATGTGCCTAAATCAAACGATTAGCAGGAACACCATAACCTTATAGTTTTCGCTAGAATAAGACCTATACAATTTAGACATAATAGCATGATCGGAATAATAGAATGACATAAATGGCAAAAAAATCAAAAAACTATAAACAAAACAAGAAAAATTCTAATTGCATTAGAAACATATTGAAAAAATAATAAAAGTGATTTAAAATGATCGAAATTGTCTAAAAATAGTAGTTTTAATGTAGTATTAAGTGAAAAAAAAGTTGAGAAAAAATCGTCCGATTTTGACAACACAAGAAGTTCGGACGTGTTGGCGTTAAGATGACGTCAGATAGCCAAATTCGACTTCTACTCGTTGATCGCTTTGAAGTAATGTGGGGGTTTTATGCGATTATCAGTCATTTATAGTATTTTAAAGTTGAGCGGCAGCCGCCATCTTGGCATTCATGATGGCGTCGGACAACGATTTTCGACTTTTATTTGTGTAGCCCTTTCACCCAATACCCAGTATTGTGGATGTATCATGAGATTTTCTGTTATTTACAGCTTTGAAAAAATAGGAAAAGCAACCATCTTGGATTGATGATGGCGTCAGATAGCGAAATTCGACTTCTTCTAGTTGAGTCGTTTCACTCAATACCCATAATGTGGTGATTTCATGCGGTTTTCAGTGATTTAAATCATTTTTAAGTTCAGGGGAAGTCGCCATATTGGATTTCAAGATGGCGTTTAATAGTAAATTTCGACTTCTAGTCGTTTGGTCCTTTCACCCAATACCCATATTGTGGTAGTTTCATGCGATTTTCATTGATTAACAGCATTTTAAAGTTCAGTGAACGCTGCCATCTTGGATTCCAAGATGGCGTCGAAAAGAAAAAAATCGACATCTTCTTGTTTAGCCTTTTTATTCAATACCCGTATAGTGGTGGTTTAATGCGGCTTTTTGTCAGCATTAAAGCATTAAAAGTGGAGCGGATGCCACCATTTTGGATTTCAAGATGGCGTCTGATAGCGAAATTCGACTTCTACTCGTTTAGCCCTTTCACCCAATACCCATTTTGTTGGGGTTTCATGCGATTTCAAGTCATTTACAGCATTTTAAAGTTCAGCAGAAGCCACCATCTTGGATTTCAAGATGGCGTCAGACAACGAAATTTGACTTCAACTCATGATTTATTCCACGGGTCATTCACAACCAATCTCTTTTCATTCAAAAAGTCTGTCCTCATTTACTGTACTAATGATTAACAACTCAGAAATGAGGAACTCATCCTTAGCGTGTAATTGGTTGGCTTGCGAGAGAAACGTCAAATCGTAGCTTTTTTTTGGGGTCATCATTAAACCATAATAAAACAATGAATTGATTCACGCCATGTTGGTTGCGAAATCGAAGGGCACAAAATGACGCCATGTTGATGGATTCACAATGCAAGCATTGGAAAATATTTTTTCAGGCCTTTTTTCCATCAATTCCATCATGATTGACCATCAGATTTGACGAGGCGCATTTATTTTAAGATACTATTTCATAAACATTTTACCTAAAATCTTTACTGGCAGTAGAAAAGACGCTCATTATATGGTTAAAACATTGGTTTTTTATTTACTAATTTTACCAGATCATATCTGAATAATGCAATCATCATTCATCAATCATTATGGTTGCTGGAAAAAATAAAAAAAAAACTCCGAGAACTCACAGAATCGAAAAAAAAAATTTCTAACATGTTTTATAATAGTTTTTTAAAAGCTTTGGTGACCAACAATGACCAACAATGATATGTCTTGATGACGTTTCTAGGGTAGGGCCAAATAGCCTGATTTTGGCTTTATTAGAGTCCAGGTGATGTTATAGAATGCGCTTTAGCTTTTTATGAAGATTAATGCTATAGTCCAAACAAAATTTTGCTGACCATAATAAAGCTTAAATTGATACTTGGGAGATAAATGCAAGACCCAAAAAGTATAAACTTTTTCCGAAAAAATTGCCTTCTGTTTTCAGCCAAGTTTCAAAAAGATTCTTAATGCAGAACATGGAAATCATGATCTCTATTTTGAGTTCTGACTTCAAAAATAAAAAAAAAATGGACAACGAATTATGCCGTCTTGAATTACCAGTTTTAGAGATTATTTAACATTTTGAAATGAATGTTTAAATAAAATGCAAAAAGAATACAAAATTATGATATCTAAATTTATTAGCGTAAATCAATAAAAACCACAAACATTTATTTTTGATTTTCATAGCGTAGTAAAATTGTAATTGTAATTTTGCAGTTTTTATTGAATTTAAAAAAATATATAAACTTAAGAACCCAAGAATTTTAAGTTGAACGTAAATTTTTGATTTAAAATTTAAATTACAAGTTTCGAAAGTAATTTTAAAAGGTACCATGTAATTTTTGTAGCACCCATAAATGTTTTAAAGAAAACATTTCTTAATCTTCTACTGAATATATGGTCTCGAAATTTTTCAAAATATTTTTAGCATGATTCAGTTCTGTAAATAACTGAAAAATATATTTATAATTTAAAAAAAAAAGTCATGTCATACATAATTTACACAGATTTAAATAAATATTTTTATTTAAAAAAATCTCAACGTATTCATAATTCATTCAGTAGAGGGTTAGCTTTGTTATGCAGAAAAATGTGGATTTGATTTCAGTGAAAAAAGTTACAGTTAATTGTTCAACATATATTTTCATTTTGAGTTAGTTTCTTGGGGTAAAATTATGAACAAATAACTGTTCCGGTAAATGATAAAGTTATAACATATTTTTTAGTGTTTAATTGGAAACAACCCCTGTATCAGAGAGAAAAATCTTATAAGTTTTGGCAAACACATGATAAGCTAAGGCTAACTCTAATAATTTATGCAGAAACCAAGTTAAAAAATGTACAAATAAGGTTTTGAAAATCAAAGAGACTTAACAGTGTATACAATATTTTTGTAACTATAAGCTTAGTTATAAAATGCAGATTACAATAAATAAAACCATTGTTTTTAAATTTGATAAAAAAAAACCTATCATATACATTATGAACATTAGTCCAAAAAATTATTTGTGCAAAGTTTCAACTCAATCGGACTTGATTTTGGGGTGCCTCAATAATGACAAGAAAAAATAAAAACAGGCGAAAAAAATGACAAAAATGAAAAAAATGACAAAAATGACAAAAATGACAAAAGTGACAAAAATGACAAAAATGACTAAAATGACAAAAATGACAAACATGACAAAAATGACAAAAATAACAAAAATAACAAAAATAACAAAAATGACAAAAATAACAAAAATGACAAAAATGACAAACATGACAAAAATGACAAAAATGACAAAAATGACAAAAATGACAAAAATGACAAAAATGACAAACATGACAAAAATGACAAAAATAACAAAAATACCAAAAATAACAAAAATAACAAAAATAACAAAAATAACAAAAATAACAAAAATGACAAAAATGACAAAAATGACAAAAATGACAAAAATGACAAGAATGATAAAAATGATAAAAATGACAAAAATAACAAAAATGACAAAAATCACAAAAATGACAATAATGACAAAAATACCAAAAAATGACAAAAATGACAAAACTGACAAAAATGACAAAAATGACAAAAATGACAAAAATGACAAAAATGACAAAAATGACAAAAAGGACAAAAATGACAAAAATGAAAAAAAAAGACAAAAATGACAAAAATTCCAAAAATTCCAAAAATAACAAAAATGACAAAAATGACAAAAATGACAAAAATGACAAAAATGATAATAATGACAAAAATGACAAAAATGACAAAAACGACAAAATGACAAAAATGACTAAAATGACTAAAATGACTAAAATGACTAAAATGACTAAAATGACTAAAATGACTAAAATGACTAAAATGACTAAAATGACTAAAATGACTAAAATGACTAAAATGACTAAAATGACTAAAATGACTAAAATGACTAAAATGACTAAAATGACTAAAATGACTAAAATGACTAAAATGACTAAAATGACTAAAATGACTAAAATGATAAAAATTATAAAAATGACAAAAATGACAAAAATGACAAAAATGACAAAAATGACAAAAATGACAAAAATGACAGAAAATGACAAAAATGACAAAAATGACAAAAATGACAAAAATGATAAAAATGACAAAAATGACAAAAATGACAAAAATGACAAAAATGACAAAAATGACAAAAATGACAAAAATGACAAAAATGACAAAAATGACAAAAATGACAAAAATGACAAACATGACAAAAATGACAAACATGACAAAATGACAAAATGACAAAAATAACAAAAATGACAAAAATAACAAAAATAACAAAAATGACAAAAATGACAAGAATGATAAAAATGACAAAAATGACAAAAGTGACAAAAATGACAAAAATGACAAAAATGACAAAAATGACAAAATTGACAAAAATGACAAAAATGACAACAATGACAAAAGTGACAAAAATGACAAATATAATAAATATAGTTTCTGAGGATGGTCGAATAAAGTAGACCGAAACGTAAAACAAGCGAATTTTTTAAAAACATCACCGAACAAAATCAACAAAAGAAACCCCGGAAAAAACTTTGTTTACCGTGTAGCTGTGGGTGGGGTGGGTGGGTATAATCTTCCGGATGCAGTAATTTTGAGTGAGCGAGTGAAGAAAATCGGAGTGATACAAGGGAGCACGCAAAGCACTGTTTGCGTATTTGGTTGTTGTGAAAAAAGTTCATATATAGAAGCAGAAGGAAGAAAAACATGAATCCAATGAAAAATACAGTAAAAAATCTCGCATTTGTTGAGGGTTAAGTGGATAGTGTGGTGGTCCAAATGGATGACATTTGGATTCCATTATCGGCATTAGATTTTGGGTTTGAGTTCCATTATCTGCCGATGGGTAAGATGTATTTATTTGAGATATATGAATTTACTGGAACCTTCAATCAGCTGCCAACTGGCCAGGTGTATACACGGATGCCGGAATACCTGTTGTAAATGTTGAACATGGAAAATGTAAAGCATTTTGGACTTGTTGTGTATCTGATTGAGTCGTTCTCCCAAATTATACTTCCATGAACACGTTATACATTCATTTCATAACAGCTCACACGAAATCATGGTGTCGGGTATAGTGTTAACTGCATTGTAAATTATTTATCGATAGTATTATAAAAATGCATGAAAGCACATACTTTGATGAAACTGCGGTGAATCCGTGCACCCATGGTGGATTATCTACATACATACATACATACAAAACTCACGGTAACTCCGAGGTGACTCGATGATCGTAACCTCACGCGCGGTGCAGAATAAGGGCCAACTTCTTCAACACGACTTGAATGAACCTTTTTTTTTCGAATTCGTGTGTGTCTGTTTTTGACACTCTGTATTTTAACATGACATTATCGTATTCATTACAATGTGATATTAATTGCAATCAAATTCAACGTCCTTATCCGATTCCGTGTCATGTAATTTAAAGAAATTTCTAATTCAATTATATTAGGGATTACTTTTTTTAATGTTGCTTTGTACTCTTATAAACAACCGATAACACTTCATTCATATTTTGTATATCGTTCATCTGATCTCTACAAGCGCAACAGATCAGAAATTGATTCTCGACTGCTTATGGCACACATCGCCGAACCACCACGTCTTCAGACTCCGATAGTGCTGGGACCGGTTCTTGGCACTCGGATCGTGCAACCTGACGCAGAACTCACAGAAAAGTTCCGAAGGCACGATCCGGTAGTGATGCTTCCACCAGAAGTATTTCACGTATTGGCGGGGGTTGTCTATCAGGTACAGTAGATGTTTGACCAGCTTTTCAACCGTTTCGAAGTCCTGCGCATCGATGAAGGAATGTGGAGGAGCGAAATTTTGATACTTGGCACGTCCGAATACTACCGGAACCACGAAGATTTTCAGCTGATTGTACAGCTTTTCCGTAATGTAATCATCGCAGAGCGAGTTTTCGAAAGCGAAATAGAACCAATAGTCTCGTTGAAGTAGCTCGTCACATTCATGCCAACACTGCAGGTTTCCACACTTTCCGTAAACATCCACCGGTATGAATTTTTGAATTTCTGCCAAAAGTTTTTCTGTGCCCGAGAAGGTTTTACAATGTGAAACGAACTGAGCGGCAATTTTGGTCTTCCGGGTGACCAGCTGAAGTAGTGATTTGTTTTGGTAGTTGGGATCTCTAGGAAGCCACTGGGGATTTAAGGTCGGAGCCACTTTTAAGGACGAATCCAGGGATGCCATCTCAGCGTACGTCCACACAATATCCCCATCCAGCCGATAGGACATGGTCCAGTTGAAGAAGTTATTGAACCTCTCGAGGGATCCATAAGTGTGAGCCGGAGATTCCACGTTTGCGGCAACGTAGATTTGTTTTGAGGATCGGATCCTGGGAGTATCGATCCAGGACTCTCCCACGTGGAAAATTATGGCATCGTAGTCAGAAATCCTACCCAGCAATTGACGATCATTGGTTATGACACAATCCGTTGCAGGACAGTTCACCTTCTGGAAGTAGTCTTTCCCAACTGTGTCCGCCGGAAGACGCCATCGAGGTTCACCCCAAAGGGCGGTATACAGCAGGATATGTTTGGTAGTCACTTCCGGCCAATGTGCGTGTCAGATGTTTCTTCGACGATCCGATAGCGACTGCACGACGATTTTAAACACAAATCATATACGGTGGACGGAATAATGAACAGACAAATTAAGCCAAAGAGGTAATGATTTGGGTAGGAAAATAAGAACCGGTAAACACCCGAATATTTCATTCCGACTTCAATCTACTCACTAGCAGCTGCCAAACAGCACTGATCTAACCGACAAAAGCCGACCTTGGTTCATCGTTCATATTCCCGCCTCTCCGTTTCTTTCCGGTAGAAAGAGCGCGCTCCAATATCGAAACCATATCAAAAGACGAAAGAGAATAGGAACCATCGCCGTGATATCCGCGTCCGTTCTCTATGAGGAAGCCGCCTACGCGCGCCACTTTCTTCATGTTCTTCAAAAGTAACCATTCTCACACCTTTCCGGGTTAAGTGATCTTTTGACTTCTTCCATAGAAGTCATTTTTTACTTTCTCTTGAGAAGTGAGAATGTGGTTAATTGAGGATCAAAGTAGTCGGCGGGAATAATTGACGTTAAATTTTCGAGCTCCTAAAATTTTTCGAATATTTTCTATATTGTTTCAAAAGTTTTCAAGAGTATTGCCAAACAATCAAATATATTAGCACTTTCGAGTTTGTGGACATATCAACAAGAGAAAGGAAAATGAAGTATTGGAAAATCAAGTGATGTGTATCAAGTGAATGATCAATAATAGAGAAAAAGCGTCCGGATTCTTTCAACTCTAAGAAAAAATTGGTCTCATTGCTGGTTCCAGTAGAGGATCCTTGATCCCACAGTTTAAAATATCCAAGCTAAGTATTCTCTTTTATCTATTAATGTATCAATTTGAACTGCAAATTAAAAGAAACTGTCCATTTGTGAAATGTGATCGCTCAGAAAAGCTTCAAATACGACCGAGACACATTTATCGATAGATGCGGTTCTCGGGATTCTATAATTACGTGCGGTCTACTGAGATTTTTTTGAATTTCATTTTCGGAACCAGCGCCCGATTTCACATTAGAAATAACCTTCAGTTTACTGAGTTCAAAAATGCTGTAAACTAGTGTAATTACAAACAAGCCCAATTTAACAAACCTGGTTAAGATCTAAACGGTCAGTTTCCACCTATTTGACGCCACTGTCGCTATTTCCTTGTGAATGAAGAATTCAAATCCCCGGGAAAGAGTATAACACTCTCTGGAAAAGAGACCTCTAAAAAGACCCATCACACTTCACGGCAACAAGTGCATACGCTATATGCTTCCAGCCCATAAATAATTCAACTCGTAAAAAAAACCCAAACGTGTTACGCTTCAGCTGGGTTCTTATTAACAGCAGCGAAGGGCTCAGCTTAGTTCTACTATACAACAAATGTCTTTTGACCACCGAGCAAGCGAGCCCTCACAGAGTACTGTGGAAGAAGAAAGAGACCCTTTCTTGCACCCCATATTTTCGGACTTCCAGCTTAATCACACCAGAAGATACGCCACAACCACGTGTGCTGGTTGGAAATCATATGCACCCAACCATCGGATTGTGACCGTTTTTTTTTTGTTTGTCAGAGAGCAACTCCCTTGCAACAAAGAAACACCGACAATAGTCCGGAATTTAGCTTGAGTTTTCATTTTTTTTAATATGAGTAAGACTTTTATTTCGAAATCAGTGTTAATGCCATATTAAGAATGTTACAGACCGACATCTTACGTTCGTAGATAAACCGATTAGCTACTAAATTGTTCACTAACTTGCAAAATTTTTCCTGCTTAACGCTTCATACAATTGTTTTTGTTAAAATAAAATAATGTAAAATCTGAAACTGTAAAAAGGCTATATCTCACCAAATAAGTTGTCATCTTCACTGATTCAGATCCGTTCGTTTTTAGTGGGCAGAAGCAGGGCTGGTGATATTTTGATACTAGGGTCCTATTGCAACCGAAACTTAGCCTGGTAGCCTTGCAGCAAAAATTGAGGCAGAACCGACGTACAAAGGCCACTGCACGTAACAATCTTTTCCATTTCGAGAAATTTTGCCAATCAACCATTCGTTGTTCCTGGACCTCTTGATGGACTAAACACTCTACCAATTCCTGATACAGAAAGCGAATGGCCTGCGGAATCCATAGTTGAAGTCGAAACTGAGGAGGAATGATACAGAAAAGATGGTCCTTGAAACCACCTAGAACTAGGGGTGAAGTCGAATCCTCGCCCCCACTTCGTGGCATCGTCGGCTACATTTTCTTTCGATGGTACCCACCGCCACTCCTCAGCGTTCGTACTAGTCAAAATCTCTCCAACTCTGCATGCGACGAATTGCCTATAACGTCGGGTATCCGAGCGAATCCAGGCCAACACCGTTCGTGAATCACTCCAAAATGTGGTACTTCGGATTGTCAGTCTATGCGTCTCTTTTATACTTTTTTCTATACGTACTCCCTCTACCGCCGCTTGAAGTTCTAGGCGTGGTATGGAAAGTGTTTTGAGTGGTGCAACCTTCGATTTTGCTGCCACTAAAGCGCACCGAATCTCTCCACCTATCTTTGCTCGAAAATACGCCACACACGCATAAGCAAGCTCACTTGCGTCGCAGAGGATGTGCAACTGTATGCTCTCCGACAGTTGCGAACTCAATTTCCCAAAGTAATATCTATTTATGCGGACATTTTCCAAATCTTTGAAACGATCTGTCCACTCAAGCCATTTGCAATGAATTTGATGAGGGATTTTGGTATCCCAGTCCGTTTTGCTTCTCCATAGATCCTGTATAATGATCTTGCCATGAATGATGAAGAATGATAGAATGGATCGAACAGAGACATTACAATCTGTAAGACATCGCGTTTCGTCGGATGCACTTCACACACAGGAGCCGCAGCAAAGATGAAAACGTCTTCAGTGGGCCGCCACAACATTCCCAGAACACGTTTAGTTGAATCGGTATCAAGATTTATATTCTTTTCCTCCGTGGCGATTTTTGCTCCGATGAGTTGAAGAAACATTTCAGAGTTTGAAAGCCAGTTATGAATTTGGAAACCACCTTTACCATGTACGTGCTTCACCTCGCTGGCCAACTTAGCAGCCTCTTCAACCGTATCGGCACTGTCCATCCAATCGTCAACGTAGTGATGATCGATGATCGCCTCTGCTGCTAGGGGATACTCGTGAGCATATTCTCTGGCGTTTAAATTCTTCACGAATTGTACAGAGCTCGGTGAACAGGATGATCCAAACGTTGCCACGTTCATAATGTACGTTTGGAACGATTTGCTTGGGTCGTCTCTCCACAATATAAGCTGAGAGTTACAGTCTTCTTTACGAATCTTCACTTGGTGAAACATCTCACGCAAATCCGCGCAGATAGCTATGCACTTTTCTCGAAAACCAAATAAAACCTGCGAAAGAGATGTCAACATATCTGGGCCCGGTATCAGCATCGTGTTCAAAGATATGCCATCCACTTTCGCTGCTTTGTCGCAGAATATGCGAATCTTAGATGGTTTTTTGGGATTAATAACTACTCCTAATGGTAAGTACCATACTATGGGATTCGGGCCCCGTCCGGTGGAATCGCCTGATTGGCGGTGCCGACGTAGGCCTTCAGAACACTTACCCTGGGTTGCTTCCTCCGCCGACTCGCGATGAGACTGACCCCGAGTCGGGAGGCGAAGTGTTGCCGGTTTGCCTGGATTACCGATTGGGTTGATGTTAGCCTTGAACAGTATTGTGACACCGCACATCTTCCTCCTTCTCTCCTTTGAAAATGAAAAAAAACTTACCTACCCAGAAAAGTTGAATCATGTTTTATGTTGTCATAAAATAAAAAAAATAGTTCATCTAATAAAACCCATTACATATTCAGTGCAACTTTTTTCAGTGTACAAAGTTTAAACTCATCACTATTTCAGTGGGAGAAAAGTAAACAAAATGTTTTGTTTCGATTATGTTGTGCACGCACATATTTTTTTAACCAAAAATGATTGTTTTTCATGCATTTTTTGATATTTTTAAAAGAACTCCTAAAATTGTTGTTTTTTAACCGTAATGAATTGTTAAACTTTAACCATTTTCCGAGTTCATGATGAAAATGTTGATAATGGTTAAAATTCAACAACTAAAATGACTGAAAAAAAGTCGCCATGTTTGCAATCCCTGAAATGTTTGTTTTGTTTATGGTCTCGTGTTGTAATCGTAAATAATTTTTATAAATTCTCCTGAGATAATACAAACTGTAAGTATTCGCTTGATAATACCAGTTAAAATGATTAAAAGAAATTTACTTAAGCTTGAATTATCAACTCTTTTAAATTTCATTTTCAGGCGAGAATTGTGAAGCAACGGATATCCGAATTCGAAAACAGCAGCAGTTCCGCCGCGGATAGAAATCCGTCAGTTGACTCAACGAAACCTCCAGTTGTCGCCACGTCTATGAGTAAGTACATGTCGTTATTGGAAATATCACCTATTCCGAGATAAACAACCATGAAAATATAATTACAGAATGTTCCGGAACTTCCTACATTTGCTGCATCAAGAGGTTCATGTCGGTTCGTTCCGAAAATATGCGAGGAAAAAATCAGCACTTAAAAAACTGCAGAGCGGGAAGCGTGATGTGCGAACATAGAAGCAGCAGCGCATCATCCGCAGTGGTAGCGCAGTGGCCGATACAAGGATAATCGAGGCAACGATTCCCTCGACCGGCTAAACTTTTTCCGCTAATGCAACATCGTAGTGCCAGCTCCTCTACCAGCATCCAACAGAGCAGATAGCTGTGAAGGCTACTAAAAATATCAATGTTTTAAAATAAAAAAATTGTTGGTACTTGTATCAACAGGTGTTACATTGATTTATGAATCTGTTATCCGGATTTAAGGTAACTCATGGTCATTTCTGAATATGATATTTGCTTAATGAATTAATTTTAAGACGATTCATATGTGGGAACAAATATTTCCTTTTGATTTCGGCCCCTTTTTTACTTTTTCGACCATGCTTGAAAAATAACCATTATTCAAGTTCTCTATGAAATCTCATTTTATGAGTTTTTCCTGAAAACTCATAAAATGACTTGATCCACTAAACTGCCATTATGGTTATTTTTCAAACATTTATGGTTCAACGTGGCCCAGCGTGTGGTATTTATTTTCGTTTTAACAGGTTTTAACGAACTGCCTTGAAAGTAGGTTGTAAAGAAAAACTATTTGTTTTCCTCGAAATTTCGACAGTTATCTAGCTCTCACTTTTTTTTAGGATGAATTCTCGACAGTATCGATATAATCCTTTAGGTAAGAAGGTGTTTTTATCTGCCGTTGCGGTCGTGCGGAAGTGTTTTCGGTGGCTGAGTTTTGGCCAGTGTATGTGGGTTTTTTACTCGGTGAACGCCATTCGGAAACCTTTTTTGTATGGCTAACGTGTCGAGTAATTGTGTGTCCGTCACTGCTCATAAGCTGAAGATTTCCATTCTCTTCCCGCACCACCGTGTATTTTTATGGAAGAAATTTAGAATCACCTTTAGCGGGAGCCGTGCGCTTTATTATCACATCGTCGCCTGGCTTTATTCGGCAAATTCGTGCGCCTCGCCGAGCATCTTCTAGTGCCTTTCCTTTAAGCTTAGACTGCCTGTCTTTAAGGCTGAGTAAGTTTTCATCATGAAATGTTTTACCGTAATGCAAAAGAGGAAGGTTACGTTTTATCTTCCGACCATACATAATTTCTTCCGGAGGGAAACCAGTAATGGAATGAGCCGCAGCATTGTGAGCGTTAACTGCAGCCTTCAGTGCCTCTTTGTAGTCGGACCCAGTACTGATAGCCGTGGCCATAGCTTTGTTCACCAGTTTCATGTACCCCTCAACAAGGCCATTCTGCTGGGGAAACAGTGGCGTAGAAAAGGATGCATGGATGCCGCGGTCTGAACAATATTTTTTATACTGCTCACTGTTGAAAGGTGGGCCATTATCAGATCTGATGCACTTCGGAAATCCTTCTCGGTCAAAAATCGTATCCAGTACACGCCGTGCATGCTCGAAACTTGTGGAAGAGACAGGTGCCGCTATGACAAATCTGAATATAAAACTCATGTAAGTAAAAACTACTGTTAAAGCAAATCTTAACAAACCTTGATCTGTAGTCGACCACTACCAAAATAGAAATACCGCTAAGCTTTCCATAAGGGCCATTGAAATCGATTGCAATGGTGTCCCAAGCCGCTTGGGGCGCGAATTTCCTCTTCATGGGGGTCGGTCTTTCCGGTCTGCCATTGGTGGCACATTCCTGGCAAGATTCAATCCAGTTTTGAACATCTTGATTCATACTAGGCCACCAGACACGTTCCCTCAGAATGCTTTTCATCTTTGCTATCATGGGATGGCCACTATGAGCCACGTCTAACGCCTTTTGTTGAAGTTGTTTAGGAATAACTACGCAACCATTCCTCACTAACATATTATCTTCGACTGACAACTCAGCAGCCACTCGTTGGAATTGAATCAAATCCTTTGCCCAGATGTTAGTTTCTAAAGCATCGATTACTTTTTGTAAAATATCATTTTCCTTTGTTGCCGTACGTATTTCAGATTCTGTTAGGAAACCAGAAACGTTGGACTCTAGAGTAGCTATTTCCCATGGGCTGTGTTGTTCATCAAAAGGCTCATCATGTCCCGTGTACAAGCGGGATGAAGGGTCGGCAATATTGTCATTGCCGCGAATGTACTCCACATCGTAATTATATGGACTTAATCGAAGTGCCCATCCATCGGCTCTTGTCAGTGCTCGCTTTGAGTTCTCCCGGGATCTATTCAGAATGAAAGTTACTCCTTGAGCATCAGTGCGAAGCGTAAAGTGGCGCCCTCGCAAAAAGAAGGAAAAATGTTCGACGGCCCACACTGTAGCAAGTGCCTCGCGCTGATTCTGGGCGTACTTTTTTTCGGTTTCGGTGAGAGATTTAGATCCAAAACTTATGATACGTGGGGGAGCGGAATTATGTTGTTGTACCAGAACAGCTCCGAGAGCGTTGGGACTGGCGTCGGTATATAAAATCGTTTTATCATTTTCTGAAAAATAACTTAACGTTGTTGTTGAAGTTATGATGCTTTCCTTGACGAGTCGAAAAGCCTTCTGCTGTTCGGGGCCCCACAACCAGTTTTTGGTTGCTGTAGCGGCCCACAAAGGGTTCGTTATTTCTGCAAAGTTTTGGATATGGGGGCTCACGAATGATGCCAGCCCAAGGAAGCTTTTAAGTTCAGAAGTCGTTGTAGGATCACGGAATTGACGGATAGCTTTAATTTTCGCTTCTTCTACGTGAAATCCTCTTTCATCTAGTTCATGTCCTAAGAATTTGACTCGTGTCTGTTCATAGATGCACTTATCATTATTAAGAGTAAGACAATTGATGCGCAACACCTTTAACACTTTCGCTGTTATTTTGCGCAATTCTTCCAAGGTGGGGGAGTAAATAAGGATATCGTCAATGTATATAATAACGTTTTCTATTCCTTCTAGGATCCTTGTCATCTCCCGCTGGAACACTTCCGGCGCGCAATTAACTCCGAACATTAAACGGGTGAATCTAAACATACCGGTTTCTGTCAGGAATGTAGTCAGGTCCCGTGACTCCCTGCTAAGTTCTAAATGGTAGAACGCGTTACTAAGGTCCAATTTCGTGAAATACTTGGCGCCGTGGAGTTTAATACGCATTTCATCTACTAAGGGCAACCGAAAATATTCCCGCTTTATGGCCTTATTCGGTGCTCTCATATTAACGACTAGTCGGAAGTCGTTTTTGCCCTTAGGTACCGCCGACATACCGCTTATCCATCTGGGGGCTGACGTTACTTTTTCGATGATGCCCCGAGCTGCCATCTCTTCGAGACGACGTTTAGCAGCCTCGCGATAGGCAGCAGGGACGTTGAAATATGCATTCTTTTCTGGAGGAACACTCTTGTCGATGCTGAATCGCACTCTCACACCCGGAATCTTCGGGAACACAGTGAGATCATCCGCCTCTTCACAATTATGGACGTTTAGGCCGATGTCAAGAAGTCTCAATTCATTAGCAGTACATCTACCGAGAAGTGAACGGCGTCCCTCGTCAACAACTAAAAATTCAGCTTCCACAACTGGTTTAGAAGCTCCGACTACTTCGACTTTTGCTTTGAAAGCGCAATTAATAGTCATGGGATTGGCTGTTGCGTATGCTCGTAGCAGTCGGTTATCAGGATTCGCTATAGGTTCAAGCTTAGCCTGACCGGATAGATACTGTTTCTTGAGAATGGACCAGTCGTTACCGCCGATAATATTGACATCGGCTCCCGAGTCGATTAAAAAACTTAAAGCAAGGGAGGAGCTCAAACGACATTCGACTATAGCGTCCCGAATTGTTATAGCATTTATTTGCTGGAAGAATAAAGGATATTCGCGTTTGATAAAAAAATATTTTCTTATTTCGTTATGAAAATCTATTTTATTTTAATCAATTACGGAACTGTACCTGCTCATGCTCGTCTTCAGACCATCCGTGCAGTGGCTTCTTTTCCTCGTTTTCACGGATGTCGTTCACCGAGTCGATTCGACAAGTTGCTGCGTAATGTCCACGTTTTTTGCATTTTCTGCACTGTTCGTTAACGCTGGACAGAATCCATCTGTGTGTCGTTGTCGGTTACATCTCCAGCAACGCGAACGTCGTCCAAGTGGGGGTGTCCTTTTATATCTTTTCGGATAAACCTCTCTATTTTCGCCTCTAGGACCAGCACGTTTCCTCCGTCGCGTGTTTTCTACGGCAAGAGCCTCAGGTGGATTAATGACTGGGCTGGCAGATACTAATTCCGCATCGTAGGCTTCTCTTCGTGTTGCTGCTTTTACGATTTCACTTGTGGCTCGACCATCTGTTCTTGCGTCTTTCACCAATTCTTTGTTGACCATTCCTTTGAGCAATTACGCTCTCACAAAGCGATCCTGGTCGTTGGGGCTGTACCCACAAAGCCGTACTTTTTCGGTTAGTCTAGCATGGAAGTTAACTGTAGATTCCCCGACTCTCTGGTGCATGACAGAAAAAGCTTCATGCTCAGCAGCTGTATCAGTCATTGATTTAAAATAATTCCCGACATTATCAACGAACTTTTGATAGCACTGGGGGTCGTTCAAACATGGTTTTAGATGGGCTGCTCTTATAATGCTCTGAAGGTTAGCGCCCATAGCAAGAAAGAGTAATTTTGAACGACGAGCAGAGGACATGTTTGATAGAGAGGCGACAATTTCAAAGTTCTCTAAGAAGGTTTGCCACGCCTCCCAGAGTCTGTTTGAAGGAATATCCTTGGGAAAAGTGGGAATTAAATCCCATCGAATTGAACCACTTGCTCCGTCCTGTAGCGGCGCTGGTTGCTCAGTGTTGCGCCCCCAGTCATTGTCGACCAATACCGGTTGCTGGTTTTCGCTTCTTACGGATTTTTCAATCAGCGATTGAAGTAGCTGTCCGAATTCATCCAACCGCTTCGCAAAATCCGCATTACCTTGAACAGGCGTCTCTGTTGCATTTTCCGATTCACCGAGGTCAAAATATTCTTCGTAAACTGGTTCCTGAACTGACGGGGCTCGGACGTATCTCCCAACTTTCGCCATTTTGTTTTCCTACATAATTCGAAGTGAAAAAGTTATTGCTGGCTGGCTGTTGGACGAATTTCATATAGGTGTGTTTGCCTACCTTAATTGGCTTTTCGCAGACGTTCGGGATTATGGGTGCCTTGACAAATTTTCCGACTTCAGACATTTTGACGCTTTGAAAAATAAACGAGCAGTTAAAAAAAACTTAAATTTTCGCTCCGTTGCCGCTTGACGATGTTTCGTAACTGCCTTTCTCTCTGTCATAGATTCCGTTTGTTTCGTTCTGAGAGAGACTCTTATTTTTTTTTCAAAGCTGTTTCACAACTTCAAAGTTTCTGTCATTTAGGGAGCTTCTCTCGCTTCTCTCTCTTGCAGCGATCTTCGAGGCACGTTGTTGACTCTCTAAAAAGCTTTCAGCTGAAGCTGCGAAACGAGAATCTTCGAGACACGCTCTCATTGATCTGGCTAAAGTTTTCAGACCTGATGAGGCGGCCTTTCAGATACTTCTCTACTTCTCTGGCAAGCTTCCAGAAGCCGCCATGCTTTACTGCTTTCCGGGAACGCTCTCTTTAGCGAGCATTCCATGGTTGTCTCCGCTCGCGGCCTTCGAGGCACGCTTTAGCGTTGCAGGCAGACTTTCTAAGCCGCCATATTTTGCGACCTTCTAGGCACGCTCTCTGTGGCAACCATTTCAAGGTTTTCTCCGCTCGCGTCCTTCGAGGCACGCTTTAGCGTTGCAGGCAGACTTTCGAAGCCGCCATATTTTGCGACCTTCTAGGCACGCTCTCTTTGGCAACCATTCCCAGGTTTTCTCCGCTCGCGTCCTTCGAGGCACGCTTTAGCGTTGCAGGCAGACTTTCTAAGCCGCCATATTTTGCGACCTTCTAGGCACGCTCTCTTTGGCAACCATTCCCAGGTTTTCTCCGCTCGCGTCCTTCGAGGCACGCTTTAGCGTTGCAGGTAGACTTTCTAAGCCGCCATATTTTGCGACCTTCTAGGCACGCTCTTTTTCTCTTAGGCAAGCACTTCAAATTTACCTCTCGCGCGGCCTTCGAGGCACGCCTCAGGTGAGCAGGCCCTCTCGCTCCTCTGAATCAGGCCGTCCGCCCAACGACGCCATGTTGCCGCAAAAAACTTTAGTTTTCTCCTCCTACCGACAATCAGGCGATTCTCGCGGGAAACCCTGCCATTTGAAATCAAATGACCAGCCAAGTCTCCTGGCAGGATCGCCAATATGGGATTCGGGCCCCGTCCGGTGGAATCGCCTGATTGGCGGTGCCGACGTAGGCCTTCAGAACACTTACCCTGGGTTGCTTCCTCCGCCGACTCGCGATGAGACTGACCCCGAGTCGGGAGGCGAAGTGTTGCCGGTTTGCCTGGATTACCGATTGGGTTGATGTTAGCCTTGAACAGTATTGTGACACCGCACACATACCCTTCTCGGGTCCATGTCGTCGAGCTCCTCGTCTGTGGCTAGATGAATGTATCCTTTTTCTACGTACTCGATCATCTGTCTTCTTACGCTTTCGCCGATAACCGGATTCTTCTTCATACGCCTTTCTAAACACTGATGTCGACGCTCTGCCATGGGTCGACTATTGGGAAACTCGAAGTCGTCGAACTTCCATAGGAGTCCGGTCTCAAATCGTTCCCCAACCCGCTTCGTTGTGGCCTTCAAGATTCCATACGCTCGCTCCTCTTCGATCGACAGGGGGCGGTGCACCTTTTGCCAGCTTCTACTTTCGTCTTGAAAATGTTGCTTCACGAGGTCATGAAGTTCTCGGTCACATGTACATTCATCGATGTGGAAACTGGACTGTATTTTCCCTTTTCCCGTTGCACCATATATCGACCAACCCAATCGACACTTTGCAGCAATGGGGGCTCCTGGGGGTCCTTCTCGTATCTTCTGGATTACAGTCACGAACAAGTTATCGTTTCCTATAAGCATCTTTGGGCGAATGTTCTCGTAGTCACGTATAGTCAGGCCCTGAAGATGTGATGTGGAAACTGCGCGGACAATTCTCCAGTACGTATCGTTTGACTTGGCAAGTTTAAACTAGCAACAGTTCGAGCTTTGATTGTGAATTTCTGCCGCTTCGAGCACCCTCTCACTTGTATCGATACACGTTTTGATTCCTCCTCATCTCTAGTTACACTTGCCGTCCACTGTAAGCAGAGGGGTGCACTCTCTCCATCGATTTGTAATCGTCGCACGACATCCTCTTCCACCAACGTTGCAGAAGAGCCATCGTCCAGGAACGCATAAACGTCAACTGGTTCTCCATGACCAAAAAGAGTTACCGGTAGAATCCGATGAGCGCCCACCGTGATGATAGTTGGTGACAGCCGTCATTTCTGTTACTGGACTTGCACTAGTCTCGGCTCTAGAATGTAACAAGGTGTGATGTTTCTTTCTGCATTCCTCCACTTCACATGTTCTCGTGGATTTGCATGGGCGGCGCCCGTGGCACCCTAAGCATATGTGACAAACTCCCAAACCTCGAACTTTTTTCCATCGGTGATCCACTGACAACTTCTTGAATTCAGGGCACTCTTTCAAGCGGTGATCTGGATCCTTGCATATCAGACACGTCGGTTGATATTTAAATGGCGATTACTTCTGAACCTCTCCTGGTCTACTGCTTTCAGCACTACTTATAGCCTCTTCTACTTCGCATGACGTCTCTTCGGTCATATGAGCCCCACAGAAGTTATTTTGATTCCATTTGTCGTTTCGACCACCACGTTTATTGTCGAATGAATCAATTTTTATAGTAAGGTCCGAAGCAGCCGATGCGATGATAGACATATACGAAGCAAATCCTTGTAAGTCCTTTCTTGTACATCGTTGCCTGTATATTGCCCAGTATAGTTGCAGATGGTGCGGGAGTTTCCCCACCAATTCGAATAAAAGTGATGGGTTATTGAGGTGAGCCTCCTGTTCGGCCGCGACGAGCACCGCACAAAGGTTTTTGACGACTAATCCAAATGTCACCAATGTTTCAAATTTATCAGGCTTAGGAGCCGGAACCGACCTCACCTTGTGCAGCAATGTGTGCACCAACAGCTCAGGCCTCCCGTATATCGTTTCCAAAGTATCTAAAGCAATAGGGACACCAGCTGGAACTAGAAGTTCGCCGCGAACGGCCTCTTTAGCTGGCCCCGAAAGACTACGTTGCAATCGCATGAAATTTTCCTCCTCTGAAAAACCACAGGCCTTGGTGGTAGTTCGGTAAGTCGAAATGAACACAGGCCAGTCGTTGGGACTGCCCGAAAACTGTGGGAGATCTTTAAGAACGTGTCGTGCGGCTAGTTGCTGTGGCGTAGGTCCATATCTTTCCTGTTTGTCTTGATATTCTTCACTATCGAATTCAACGGAAATCGGCTTGGCACGAACTACTTCCGGAGCACTATTCTCGATCCCATTCCAACGTCAGCTCAGCATCGAAGGAGGTTCCTCTCCTTCAAAGTACTGCTTTCTACTACCTCCACTTTTACTCCCTCCGTCGCCTCTGGTTTCTGTAATCACTGCTTTAGTTGATCGAGAATCGTTCGACGTCGTCGCAAAAATACGATCGCAAAATGGAAATCTCGCTTTTGACTGCTCGCTTACTAAATCTTCATTTCGACTGAAGCCTAGCTGACTATTTTCTTTGCGGATTGGTGAGATATCAAACGACAACAATTGTTCTCTTAAGGAGTTGATAACGTCTTGATTGGCTTGGCCAGAACAAGGTAGGGCCTCTACATTTTTCCTATTTCGCTTGGGAATCGCTCCCGTCTGGCTAGCTACCTGATTCTTAACTACCTCGGGCTTATCACTCTGTATCGGTTTAGGTAATGTTTTACTAACTGACCTGCCTTGAACTTCTTCGTTCTTTGAAATTTTTGTAGCTGGCGCCATAGTCGAACTTGCAGCAGTGGGCGCACATCGCCAACGTTGTACTTTTTGTATCCCAGCTGATACAGATGACCGGCGACTTCGAGCATCGTTCTCAACACCATCGATTTCCGCTTCCAAGCATAGGAACTTTTCCTTCAGGAACTGCTCGTCCACTTCTAGCTTGCGCAGTTCTAATTCAACTTCATGGGCTTTACGTTCCAGATCCAGCTGCTTCGTCTTTAGATTTCTTTCTGCCTCGAGCCTTTCTAGCGTCAAATTGGTTCGGGAACGGGCAGCTGACGCAGACGATCCTACCATCGATGAAGCGACTCCTCTTGGCGTTTCAGTGATCGCAGCCTGGCATACGGGGTCTTCCGACATCACCGCGGGAATATCTTCAGCTGGTGGCTGGCAGATCCGGCACACGAAGCTTCGGTCACTAATGCTGTCGCTTACTCCTACGCAAGCGAAGTGCCACCAGCTCCCACAGCGGTCACACGCCACCATCTCCTCGGTGTCTTTCTGGTTGCAGGCCTGGCAATTGCTTTCCTTTCCGACAGACACATTTTTCTTCGGTGCCATAACCAAAATTTTTTAGTTTGTTGGGGAAGGATGGGTTAATTTTCGGCACCTTTGTTGACGTACGAATCGGCAGGAGCACGTCGAAACGATGGATCGCCCTTTTCACATGCCTAACGATTAGAGCGGTGTGTTTGGAAGTCGTTCATTCACTGAGCACCGAATCGTGCAAAATGGCAATCAGACGTTTCATCAGTAGGCATGGTGCGCCCCTGGAGATCTATAGTGACAACGGGACTAATTTTGTGGGAGCAGCGAACGAGTTACAGAAATCGTTAGATCACGCTGATATTGCAGAAAGCTTCACCAACACCCATACCAAATGGATCTTCAATCCCCCAGCAGCGCCCCACATGGGAGGGGCTTGGGAACGGCTTGTGCGATCCGTGAAGACGGCGATGGCAGCTATGGTAATCACTAAGACCCCAGACGAAGAGACCTTCGTTACGATAGTTCGAGAAGCTGAAGACGTAGTAAATACTTGTCCGCTGACGTTTATTCCAATTGATAGCGAAGCGAGTGAAGCCTTAACGCCGAACCACTTTTAGAAGCTTAGCTCTAGTGGAGTTACTCAACCATCAAAACCTTTACGAGACGATAGATTGGCGTATCGTAACAATTGGAATCACCTGAACGTATTAGTGGATAACTTCTGGAAGAGATGGGTGAAAGAGTACCTTCCCACAATAGCCCGACGTACCAAATGGTTCCAGGACACCCCGCCCATCGAAGTCGGAGATTTAGTGATGGTAGTGGACGAAACGGAGAGAAATGGATGGATTCGAGGACAGGTAATTCGTGTAGCTGATTCGAAGGATGGTCGACGACGCAGAGCTTGGATGCAGACCGATAGAGGTATCATACAAAGACCAGTAGCCAAGGTGGCGCGACTGGACCTGGATTCCGGTAAGAAAGGATCATCGAGTAACTCTTCAGTACTTCCTTACGGCTGGGGGGATGTTACGGCGTCCCTGATTAGTCCCTCGCGCATCTTCCTAGAACGAGACACTGACAGCTGCACTGGAAATAGTGACAGTTCACTCGGATAGACGATAAAGCGGAGAGACAACGTTTTCCCCATCCTTGTGAACTTGTACGAAGACATGCCTGATTCTTTTGTGGAAATCAATAATTATCCTGGTTGCAGATTATCGAAACCTCTGAAAGGTTGATTCCGGAAGATTTATTATAAAATTGTTGGAGGTTAGGAAAAGACAGGTTAAGTCACCAAAATTGTAAGTGGAACCCTTATTCAATGAATTTATAATTATCCTAACCAATGTTAAATATAGTTTGAGCTTCTTTACCACAAATACTGGTGTTGCTCAACAAAGGTGCCGAAAATTAACCCATCCTTCCCCAACAGTGGAAGAAGAAAGAGACCCTTTCTTGCACCCCATATTTTCGGACTTCCAGCTTAATCACACCAGAAGATACGCCACAACCACGTGTGCTGGTTGGAAATCATATGCACCCAACCATCGGATTGTGACCGTTTTTTTTTGTTTGTCAGAGAGCAACTCCCTTGCAACAAAGAAACACCGACAATAGTCCGGAATTTAGCTTGAGTTTTCATTTTTTTTAATATGAGTAAGACTTTTATTTCGAAATCAGTGTTAATGCCATATATTTAGAATGTTACAGATCGACATCTTACGTTCGTAGATAAACCGATTAGCTACTAAATTGTTCACTAACTTGCAAAGTTTTTCCTGCTTAACGCTTCATTACAATTGTAAAATCTGAAACTGTAAAAAGGTTATATCTCACCAAATAAGTTGTCATCTTCACTGATTCAGATCCGTTCGTTTTTAGTGGGCAGAAGCAGGGCTGGTGATATTTTGATACTAGGGTCCTATTGCAACCGAAACTTCTGAAGCGGTTTTTCCGCTTCTCACGTCTTTCCGGTGTGTTTTCCCATTTGATACAGCGCTCTTCACATTTAGCTCTCAATATTTACATTCGCCGATATTTTCAGCTTGTTCGATGAATTGTATTTTTGTATTTATACTAGTTTTAACTTATTGAGAAAAAACTTAGGCCCGGAGCGGAAATTTGACGTCCTTGCAAGGCAACGCCTACTTGCACTCATTTTCCTGTATATTCTTTAAAAAAATCTAAAATAATATTTCTATGAAAAAGCTTCGGGATAATAGTTTTTTTTTTTGATAAACTTAATTTTCCAATATGTTTAAGAAAAGACTTTAAATTTTCTTTGGATCCCATTGTTTACCAGTTTCTATTTCAAATTCCCGTTTTTTCCCGAAGCTTTTTTAGATGCGCGGTTTTCCTCATTTTTTTCGGTTCGCTAGAAACTTGTGACTAAAATATTACTAAAATATAAATACTAAGCAAATATTCTCAAATTTTATAGTTTTTAATTTTTAATTAAGCATGAACAGGCTCTTAAGTTTATTTTTTAATTTGTGAAAACAAACAAGGACGAATAAATTAAAGACTAGTCAATCAATGAAAAAAAACTCATCGAATATCGATCTAAATCTTTTTGATAGAGTTCGTCACCCGATCATTTTTAGGTTTTTTCTTTCGTCGGGTTAGATGTAGATAAGATCAGGGGAACAACTATTTGAAAATGAACGGACCTAACAAAAAATTTCATCCAAAGTTTATCATTTAATGAATTGACAAAAAAGACAATTTTTTCTAGACATTTTGGAAAAAAACAATATGTAATTCTTGTGAAACCTACATTTCTGAAGCATTTTATGATTTTTTTTGTATTCATGTCTAGAATAAACTTGAAAAAATACACAAATTGTTGAACAAACAAAGGCATATGAACTTCATTTATTGCTTCAAACATAATAGAATGTAAATGAGATAAGCAAAAACTTTGTCAGTTTTTGTGTTTTTTTTTTAATTTTGAGACCTCGGACGAGGTTTTTTTCAAAAGGTTTATTGAAAGTTTTAATAGTGATTATTTTTATGCATAACTACTTTATCTACAACTTTACTTGGGTTTGAGGTCTAGAACCATTTAAAACTAATTTGATTTTCGAAACATCATAAATTTTCAGATCTTTGTGTAAAACTTCCGAAGAAGCAAAAAGTGGCTTCCTTTGATGAAATGCTGATCCTCTAGAGTAGAGGGTTTATGAGTTTTCATGTGTGCTCCAAAAATAGCGAAGAAAGAAGTTTTTGTTTCCACCAAATGACCTCGAAAATGTTTCACGCACGTGCGACCGATACGTCATGCTCCGCTAGCTTTACAACTTTTTTTTATACTTAACTCAACTCATTAACACAAATTAACGGAATTAAAAATAGCAAATCTTAACAAAGCTTTGGGAAGCGGAAAGCGCGCAGGTGAGACCAGTTTAATATACTCAAATGAACCCAACCTGGGCCCAGTCAGATCAAAATAGAGAACGGCTATTAGTTTTTCTAGGGGTGTGTTTTAATTTTGTTCTGGAGCATAAAGTCTTTATTTTTCTTCGGAAGCTTCACTTCGGTAAGCATTAGAACATTGACTTGACCGTCGAACGAATTAAACAAATTGAACCAGTGAGGAGATAGGAAAAGATATAAAGGGTGATATGGTCAAAATTTGGTCAAGGGAAAACGCTTGTAAATCGGTGAAATCGTTTATTTAAAAAATCAAATTAAATTTCTTTATCAAGTTAAATTAGTATAAAATTCAGGAAAAATATCCAGTTAGACTTCCGCTTTTCCAAATCCGAATTGCCGGGCCTTACGCTTAACCCCTGCCATAAGATTTTGTACAGCCGACTTGTCCACCTTCTTCGCCGCAGAAAGCCAGTTTGCCTTGAACTGCTGCTCGTCCTTAGCAGTTTTTTGGTCTTCTTTAGGGTACGCTTGACAAAAAAAAATGACAAAAAAAAATGACAAAAGTAATAAAAATGACAAAAACGACAAAAATGACTGAAATTACCAAACGACAAAAATGTCACGAATGACAAAAAATTAAAAAAACGACAGAAATAACAAAAATGACAAAAATGACGAAAATATCAAAAATGAAAAAAACAACAATAATGACACAAATGAAATATAATGAAAAATATGTCAAAAGAGACAAAACTACAAAATCGACAAAAACGACCAAAATGACAAAATAAAAAAAGTAAAAAATGATAAAATGACAAAAATTACAAAAATGTAAAAAATGACAAAAACGAGGCAAATTACAAAAATGACAAAAAAACAAAAATAAAAAAAAAAGACAAAATTGACATTAATGACAAAAATGACAAAACGACAAAAATAACAAAAATGAAAACAAATGACAAAATTGACAAAATGACATATTGACAAAAATCACAAATATGTCAAAAATATCAAAAAACGATAAAAATGAAAAAAAAAAATCGACAAAAATTACACAAACAGTAACAACTACAAAAATTACAAAAATAAGGAAAATTATAAAAATGACATAAACGACCAAAATTCCAAAAATGAAAAAAAAAACTACAAAAATAACTAAAATGACAAAAATAAAAGAAATTACAAGAACGACAAAAATGCCAGAAATTACATAACGAAGAAATGTCACGAATGATAAAAAAAAACAAAAATTTCAAAAACGACAAAAATAACAAAAATTTAAAAAATGACAAATCAACAATAATTTCAAAAATGACCAAAATGACAAAATGAAAAAATAACAAAATGACAAAAAAGATAGAATAACAAAAACGACAAAAATGACAGAAATGACAAAAATTACAAAAATGACAATAGTAAAAAAAATTTCAAAAATGACAAAAATGAAAAAAAATTACAAAAACGACAACAATTACAAAAATTAAGAAAATTACAAAAATTACACAAACGACAAAAACTAACAAAAATAAAAAAAAATGACAAAAATAACAGAAACTCATAGATTACAAAAACGACAAATGACAAAAATGCCAAAAATGACAAAAACGACTAAAATTCCAAAACCGAAAAAAACGACAAAATGACCAAAATTACAAGAAAGACAAGAATGACAAAAGTTATAAAAATGACAATCAGACGAAAATGACAGAAAATACAAAACGACAAAAATGTCAAAAATGTCATGATTAACAAAAATGACAAAAATTTAAAAAACGACAAAAATAGCAAGAATGACAAAAATGATGAAATGACAAAAATGACAGCAGGGTTGCTAGCGATTTTTCGTTTTGAAATTCCAAAGTTTTTCCCGGTTTTCCCAGGTTTTCCCAGTTATAAATGCTGATTTTCCCGATATTTATTAGACTCGTTTTTGAAATAGAATCATGGTACATAAAAAAAAACTCAATATAAAGGGTTTCAAATTTCTACTAATTCTCCCAAAACTAGTTAAACGGTTAGAAATCATGACAAACACTTCAGCGTCTTCTCACACGTAGTCTTTTCGTATCAAATTGACAGGTTTTCTTGATTTTTTCAACAAATCTAACGAACTCCACAAATTAAACTATTTTGAAAAAATAAGTCCGGTTAAATTGATCTTGAAACTTTAATGTAGTACTTTTAAGCCGATATAAATTTTCTAAAATTTTTAAAGAGTTCTAGAAAAAAAAAGGTCTAGTATGGTGGGGTAAAAGCAGTGGTAAAAGTACGACCTAAGTGCTATCCGATTTTTGAACCATTTTGCAGTTGTTGTGCGCGAGCAGGTTTTTGTAGATTCAAAAATATGCGCTGATGTTTCCAGTGCATTTTTTAAAAAAAAGTTAAAACTTTGAACTCTGTGTATCATTTGTACTTTTGCCCCATTTGCAGTTTGTACTTTTGCCCCTTTAAGATTTTTTGTGATTCATAAAATGCAACATTGCCTCATTTCATGTCTGGATATAGGCAGTCCAAATGATTACCAATCCACGCCAGAGTTTGGAATTTTGCTGTTCCCAGTTTGTGACAATCTTTAAACGTACTTTTACTCCACCTTACTCTATAATTTGTATAGAAATATGTTAATAATACATCGAAACATATTATAAAAACAACTTGTATAGAGATTTGTCGTACAAAACTTAAAATTATCAGATTGCAGGAAAATATTTAGTTATTTTCTAATTGCAGTTAATCTCAAGACATGTTTTTTAAATAATTTTTTTTTTTAATACAAAACAATGAATAACTTTTGAATTTGAACTAAAGATTCGTGAAAATATAGAAATCATGTATAAGACAGGGCTGATCTTTAATTGTTTGAGTGTAAAATATTATTTTTTATCAAGGTTAAGACCTTAGATTTCGAAAACTTCAAGCAACAGCTTAACGTAGAATGGATTAAAAAACTTAACATTTGCAATGTAATGCTTCGTTTCTCAGGCCAATTCAAACGAAATACACAACAACAACAACAACAACAACAACAACATTGGAAAACCAATATCTTTTTCTGGTGAAAAAGAGGTGTAAC
>NC_073692.1:46206889-46265937 GCF_029784155.1 Uranotaenia lowii | reverse complement strand
GAATCACAACTTTAAAATGCGTTTTCTGGCCTTTAGAAGCCGTTTTTCGGGATTCTGAGCTTAATTTCGGATCACAACTTTAAAATGCGTTTTCTGGCCTTTAGAAGCCGTTTTTCGGGATTCTGAGCTTAATTTGGGATCACAACATTAAAATGCGTTTTCTGGCTTAAGAAGCCGTTTTTCGGGATTCTGAGCTTAATTTGGGATCACAACATTAAAATGCGTTTTCTGGCTTAAAGAAGCCGTTTTTCGGGATTCTGAGCTTAATTTGGGATCACAACTTTAAAATGCGTTTTCTGGCCTTTAGAAGCCGTTTTTCGGGATTCTGAGCTTAATTTGGAATCACAACTTTAAAATGCGTTTTCTGGCCTTTAGAAGCCGTTTTTCGGGATTCTGAGCTTAATTTGGGATCACAACATTAAAATGCGTTTTCTGGCTTAAAGAAGCCGTTTTTCGGGATTCTGAGCTTAATTTGGGATCACAACATTAAAATGCGTTTTCTGGCTTAAAGAAGCCGTTTTTCGGGATTCTGAGCTTAATTTGGGATCACAACTTTAAAATGCGTTTTCTGGCCTTTAGAAGCCGTTTTTCGGGATTCTGAGCTTAATTTGGAATCACAACTTTAAAATGCGTTTTCTGGCCTTTAGAAGCCGTTTTTCGGGATTCTGAGCTTAATTTGGGATCACAACTTTAAAATGCGTTTTCTGGCTTAAAGAAGCCGTTTTTCGGGATTCTGAGCTTAATTTGGGATCACAACTTTAAAATGCGTTTTCTGGCCTTTAGAAGCCGTTTTTTCGGGATTCTGAGCTTAATTTCGGATCACAACTTTAAAATGCGTTTTCTGGCTTTTAGAAGCCGTTTTTTCGGGATTCTGAGCTTAATTTCGGATCACAACTTTAAAATGCGTTTTCTGGCCTTTAGAAGCCGTTTTTCGGGATTCTGAGCTTAATTTGGGATCACGTGTATGCGTTTTCTGGCTTAAAGAAGCCGTTTTTCGGGATTCTGAGCTTAATTTGGGATCACAACTTTAAAATGCGTTTTCTGGCCTTTAGAAGCCGTTTTTCGGGATTCTGAGCTTAATTTGGGATCACAACATTAAAATGCGTTTTCTGGCTTAAAGAAGCCGTTTTTCGGGATTCTGAGCTTAATTTGGGATCACAACTTTAAAATGCGTTTTCTGGCCTTTAGAAGCCGTTTTTCGGGATTCTGAGCTTAATTTCGGATCACAACTTTAAAATGCGTTTTCTGGCCTTTAGAAGCCGTTTTTCGGGATTCTGAGCTTAATTTGGGATCACGTGTTGCGTTTTCTGGCTTAAAGAAGCCGTTTTTTCGGGATTCTGAGCTTAATTTGGGATCACAACTTTAAAATGCGTTTTCTGGCCTTTAGAAGCCGGTTTTCGGGATTCTGAGCTTAATTTGGAATCACAACTTTAAAATGCGTTTTCTGGCCTTTAGAAGCCGGTTTTCGGGATTCTGAGCTTAATTTGGAATCACAACTTTAAAATGCGTTTTCTGGCCTTTAGAAGCCGTTTTTCGGGATTCTGAGCTTAATTTGGGATCACAACTTTAAAATGCGTTTTCTGGCCTTTAGAAGCCGTTTTTCGGGATTCTGAGCTTAATTTGGGATCACAACTTTAAAATGCGTTTTCTGGCCTTTAGAAGCCGTTTTTCGGGATTCTGAGCTTAATTTGGAATCACAACTTTAAAATGCGTTTTCTGGCCTTTAGAAGCCGTTTTTCGGGATTCTGAGCTTAATTTGGGATCACAACTTTAAAATGCGTTTTCTGGCCTTTAGAAGCCGTTTTTCGGGATTCTGAGCTTAATTTGGGATCACAACATTAAAATGCGTTTTCTGGCTTAAAGAAGCCGTTTTTCGGGATTCTGAGCTTAATTTGGGATCACAACTTTAAAATGCGTTTTCTGGCCTTTAGAAGCCGTTTTTCGGGATTCTGAGCTTAATTTGGGATCACAACATTAAAATGCGTTTTCTGGCTTAAAGAAGCCGTTTTTCGGGATTCTGAGCTTAATTTGGGATCACAACTTTAAAATGCGTTTTCTGGCCTTTAGAAGCCGGTTTTCGGGATTCTGAGCTTAATTTGGAATCACAACTTTAAAATGCGTTTTCTGGCCTTTAGAAGCCGTTTTTCGGGATTCTGAGCTTAATTTCGGATCACAACTTTAAAATGCGTTTTCTGGCCTTTAGAAGCCGTTTTTCGGGCTTCTGAGCTTAATTTGGGATCACAACTTTAAAATGCGTTTTCTGGCTTAAAGAAGCCGTTTTTCGGGATTCTGAGCTTAATTTGGGATCACAACTTTAAAATGCGTTTTCTGGCCTTCAGAAGCCGTTTTTCGGGATTCTGAGCTTAATTCGGATCACAACTTTAAAATGCGTTTTCTGGCCTTTAGAAGCCGTTTTTCGGGATTCTGAGCTTAATTTGGGATCACAACTTTAAAATGCGTTTTCTGGCCTTTAGAAGCCGTTTTTCGGGATTCTGAGCTTAATTTGGGATCACAACATTAAAATGCGTTTTCTGGCTTAAAGAAGCCGTTTTTCGGGATTCTGAGCTTAATTTGGGATCACAACTTTAAAATGCGTTTTCTGGCCTTTAGAAGCCGTTTTTCGGGATTCTGAGCTTAATTTGGGATCACAACATTAAAATGCGTTTTCTGGCTTAAAGAAGCCGTTTTTCGGGATTCTGAGCTTAATTTGGGATCACAACTTTAAAATGCGTTTTCTGGCCTTTAGAAGCCGGTTTTCGGGATTCTGAGCTTAATTTGGAATCACAACTTTAAAATGCGTTTTCTGGCCTTTAGAAGCCGTTTTTCGGGATTCTGAGCTTAATTTCGGATCACAACTTTAAAATGCGTTTTCTGGCCTTTAGAAGCCGTTTTTCGGGCTTCTGAGCTTAATTTGGGATCACAACTTTAAAATGCGTTTTCTGGCTTAAAGAAGCCGTTTTTCGGGATTCTGAGCTTAATTTCGGGATCACAACTTTAAAATGCGTTTTCTGGCCTTTAGAAGCCGTTTTTCGGGATTCTGAGCTTAATTTGGGATCACAACATTAAAATGCGTTTTCTGGCTTAAAGAAGCCGTTTTTCGGGATTCTGAGCTTAATTTGGGATCACAACTTTAAATGCGTTTTCTGGCCTTTAGAAGCCGTTTTTCGGGATTCTGAGCTTAATTTGGGATCACAACTTTAAAATGCGTTTTCTGGCTTAAAGAAGCCGTTTTTCGGGATTCTGAGCTTAATTTGGGATCACAACTTTAAAATGCGTTTTCTGGCCTTTAGAAGCCGTTTTTCGGGATTCTGAGCTTAATTTGGAATCACAACTTTAAAATGCGTTTTCTGGCTTAAAGAAGCCGTTTTTCGGGATTCTGAGCTTAATTTGGAATCACAACTTTAAAATGCGTTTTCTGGCCTTTAGAAGCCGTTTTTCGGGATTCTGAGCTTAATTTGGGATCACAACATTAAAATGCGTTTTCTGGCTTAAAGAAGCCGTTTTTCGGGATTCTGAGCTTAATTTGGGATCACAACATTAAAATGCGTTTTCTGGCTTAAGAAGCCGTTTTTCGGGATTCTGAGCTTATTTTGGGATCACAACTTTAAAATGCGTTTTCTGGCCTTTAGAAGCCGTTTTTCGGGATTCTGAGCTTAATTTGGAATCACAACTTTAAAATGCGTTTTCTGGCCTTTAGAAGCCGTTTTTCGGGATTCTGAGCTTAATTTGGGATCACAACTTTAAAATGCGTTTTCTGGCCTTTAGAAGCCGTTTTTCGGGATTCTGAGCTTAATTTGGAATCACAACTTTAAAATGCGTTTTCTGGCCTTTAGAAGCCGTTTTTCGGGATTCTGAGCTTAATTTCGGATCACAACTTTAAAATGCGTTTTCTGGCTTAAAGAAGCCGTTTTTCGGGATTCTGAGCTTAATTTGGGATCACAACTTTAAAATGCGTTTTCTGGCCTTTAGAAGCCGTTTTTCGGGATTCTGAGCTTAATTTCGGATCACAACTTTAAAATGCGTTTTCTGGCTTTTAGAAGCCGTTTTTCGGGATTCTGAGCTTAATTTCGGATCACAACTTTAAAATGCGTTTTCTGGCCTTTAGAAGCCGTTTTTCGGGATTCTGAGCTTAATTTGGGATCACAACATTAAAATGCGTTTTCTGGCTTAAAGAAGCCGTTTTTCGGGATTCTGAGCTTAATTTGGGATCACAACTTTAAAATGCGTTTTCTGGCCTTTAGAAGCCGTTTTTCGGGATTCTTAGCTTAATTTGGGATCACAACATTAAAATGCGTTTTCTGGCTTAAAGAAGCCGTTTTTCGGGATTCTGAGCTTAATTTGGGATCACAACTTTAAAATGCGTTTTCTGGCCTTTAGAAGCCGTTTTTCGGGATTCTGAGCTTAATTTCGGATCACAACTTTAAAATGCGTTTTCTGGCCTTTAGAAGCCGTTTTTCGGGATTCTGAGCTTAATTTGGGATCACGTGTTGCGTTTTCTGGCTTAAAGAAGCCGTTTTTCGGGATTCTGAGCTTAATTTGGGATCACAACTTTAAAATGCGTTTTCTGGCCTTTAGAAGCCGTTTTTCGGGATTCTGAGCTTAATTTGGGATCACGTGTTGCGTTTTCTGGCTTAAAGAAGCCGTTTTTCGGGATTCTGAGCTTAATTTGGGATCACAACTTTAAAATGCGTTTTCTGGCCTTTAGAAGCCGTTTTTCGGGATTCTGAGCTTAATTTGGGATCACAACTTTAAAATGCGTTTTCTGGCCTTTAGAAGCCGTTTTTCGGGATTCTGAGCTTAATTTCGGATCACAACTTTAAAATGCGTTTTCTGGCCTTTAGAAGCCGTTTTTCGGGATTCTGAGCTTAATTTGGGATCACGTGTTGCGTTTTCTGGCTTAAAGAAGCCGTTTTTCGGGATTCTGAGCTTAATTTGGGATCACAACTTTAAAATGCGTTTTCTGGCCTTTAGAAGCCGTTTTTCGGGATTCTGAGCTTAATTTGGAATCACAACTTTAAAATGCGTTTTCTGGCCTTTAGAAGCCGTTTTTCGGGATTCTGAGCTTAATTTGGGATCACAACTTTAAAATGCGTTTTCTGGCCTTTAGAAGCCGTTTTTCGGGATTCTGAGCTTAATTTGGGATCACAACATTAAAATGCGTTTTCTGGCTTAAAGAAGCCGTTTTTCGGGATTCTGAGCTTAATTTGGGATCACAACTTTAAAATGCGTTTTCTGGCCTTTAGAAGCCGTTTTTCGGGATTCTGAGCTTAATTTCGGATCACAACATTAAAATGCGTTTTCTGGCTTAAAGAAGCCGTTTTTCGGGATTCTGAGCTTAATTTGGGATCACAACTTTAAAATGCGTTTTCTGGCCTTTAGAAGCCGGTTTTCGGGATTCTGAGCTTAATTTGGAATCACAACTTTAAAATGCGTTTTCTGGCCTTTAGAAGCCGTTTTTCGGGATTCTGAGCTTAATTTGGGATCACAACTTTAAAATGCGTTTTCTGGCCTTTAGAAGCCGTTTTTCGGGATTCTGAGCTTAATTTGGAATCACAACTTTAAAATGCGTTTTCTGGCCTTTAGAAGCCGTTTTTCGGGATTCTGAGCTTAATTTCGGATCACAACTTTAAAATGCGTTTTCTGGCCTTTAGAAGCCGTTTTTCGGGATTCTGAGCTTAATTTGGGATCACAACATTAAAATGCGTTTTCTGGCTTAAAGAAGCCGTTTTTCGGGATTCTGAGCTTAATTTGGGATCACAACATTAAAATGCGTTTTCTGGCTTTAAGAAGCCGTTTTTCGGGATTCTGAGCTTAATTTGGGATCACAACTTTAAAATGCGTTTTCTGGCCTTTAGAAGCCGTTTTTCGGGATTCTGAGCTTAATTTGGAATCACAACTTTAAAATGCGTTTTCTGGCCTTTAGAAGCCGTTTTTCGGGATTCTGAGCTTAATTTCGGATCACAACTTTAAAATGCGTTTTCTGGCTTAAAGAAGCCGTTTTTCGGGATTCTGAGCTTAATTTGGGATCACAACTTTAAAATGCGTTTTCTGGCCTTTAGAAGCCGTTTTTCGGGATTCTGAGCTTAATTTCGGATCACAACTTTAAAATGCGTTTTCTGGCTTTTAGAAGCCGTTTTTCGGGATTCTGAGCTTAATTTCGGATCACAACTTTAAAATGCGTTTTCTGGCCTTTAGAAGCCGTTTTTCGGGATTCTGAGCTTAATTTGGGATCACGTGTTGCGTTTTCTGGCTTAAAGAAGCCGTTTTTCGGGATTCTGAGCTTAATTTGGGATCACAACTTTAAAATGCGTTTTCTGGCCTTTAGAAGCCGTTTTTCGGGATTCTGAGCTTAATTTGGGATCACAACATTAAAATGCGTTTTCTGGCTTAAAGAAGCCGTTTTTCGGGATTCTGAGCTTAATTTGGGATCACAACTTTAAAATGCGTTTTCTGGCCTTTAGAAGCCGTTTTTCGGGATTCTGAGCTTAATTTCGGATCACAACTTTAAAATGCGTTTTCTGGCCTTTAGAAGCCGTTTTTCGGGATTCTGAGCTTAATTTGGGATCACGTGTTGCGTTTTCTGGCTTAAAGAAGCCGTTTTTCGGGATTCTGAGCTTAATTTGGGATCACAACTTTAAAATGCGTTTTCTGGCCTTTAGAAGCCGGTTTTCGGGATTCTGAGCTTAATTTGGAATCACAACTTTAAAATGCGTTTTCTGGCCTTTAGAAGCCGGTTTTCGGGATTCTGAGCTTAATTTGGAATCACAACTTTAAAATGCGTTTTCTGGCCTTTAGAAGCCGTTTTTCGGGATTCTGAGCTTAATTTGGGATCACAACTTTAAAATGCGTTTTCTGGCCTTTAGAAGCCGTTTTTCGGGATTCTGAGCTTAATTTGGGATCACAACTTTAAAATGCGTTTTCTGGCCTTTAGAAGCCGTTTTTCGGGATTCTGAGCTTAATTTGGAATCACAACTTTAAAATGCGTTTTCTGGCCTTTAGAAGCCGTTTTTCGGGATTCTGAGCTTAATTTGGGATCACAACTTTAAAATGCGTTTTCTGGCCTTTAGAAGCCGTTTTTCGGGATTCTGAGCTTAATTTGGGATCACAACATTAAAATGCGTTTTCTGGCTTAAAGAAGCCGTTTTTCGGGATTCTGAGCTTAATTTGGGATCACAACTTTAAAATGCGTTTTCTGGCCTTTAGAAGCCGTTTTTCGGGATTCTGAGCTTAATTTGGGATCACAACATTAAAATGCGTTTTCTGGCTTAAAGAAGCCGTTTTTCGGGATTCTGAGCTTAATTTGGGATCACAACTTTAAAATGCGTTTTCTGGCCTTTAGAAGCCGGTTTTCGGGATTCTGAGCTTAATTTGGAATCACAACTTTAAAATGCGTTTTCTGGCCTTTAGAAGCCGTTTTTCGGGATTCTGAGCTTAATTTCGGATCACAACTTTAAAATGCGTTTTCTGGCCTTTAGAAGCCGTTTTTCGGGCTTCTGAGCTTAATTTGGGATCACAACTTTAAAATGCGTTTTCTGGCTTAAAGAAGCCGTTTTTCGGGATTCTGAGCTTAATTTGGGATCACAACTTTAAAATGCGTTTTCTGGCCTTCAGAAGCCGTTTTTCGGGATTCTGAGCTTAATTCGGATCACAACTTTAAAATGCGTTTTCTGGCCTTTAGAAGCCGTTTTTCGGGATTCTGAGCTTAATTTGGGATCACAACATTAAAATGCGTTTTCTGGCTTAAAGAAGCCGTTTTTCGGGATTCTGAGCTTAATTTGTGATCACAACTTTAAAATGCGTTTTCTGGCCTTTAGAAGCCGTTTTTCGGGATTCTGAGCTTAATTTCGGATCACAACTTTAAAATGCGTTTTCTGGCCTTTAGAAGCCGTTTTTCGGGATTCTGAGCTTAATTTGGGATCACAACATTAAAATGCGTTTTCTGGCTTAAAGAAGCCGTTTTTCGGGATTCTGAGCTTAATTTGGGATCACAACATTAAAATGCGTTTTCTGGCTTAAAGAAGCCGTTTTTCGGGATTCTGAGCTTAATTTGGGATCACAACTTTAAAATGCGTTTTCTGGCCTTTAGAAGCCGTTTTTCGGGATTCTGAGCTTAATTTCGGATCACAACTTTAAAATGCGTTTTCTGGCCTTTAGAAGCCGTTTTTCGGGATTCTGAGCTTAATTTCGGATCACAACTTTAAAATGCGTTTTCTGGCCTTTAGAAGCCGTTTTTCGGGATTCTGAGCTTAATTTGGGATCACAACTTTAAAATGCGTTTTCTGGCCTTTAGAAGCCGTTTTTCGGGATTCTGAGCTTAATTTCGGATCACAACTTTAAAATGCGTTTTCTGGCCTTTAGAAGCCGTTTTTCGGGATTCTGAGCTTAATTTGGGATCACAACATTAAAATACGTTTTCTGGCTTAAAGAAGCCGTTTTTCGGGATTCTGAGCTTAATTTGGGATCACAACTTTAAAATGCGTTTTCTGGCCTTTAGAAGCCGTTTTTCGGGATTCTGAGCTTAATTTCGGATCACAACTTTAAAATGCGTTTTCTGGCCTTTAGAAGCCGTTTTTCGGGATTCTGAGCTTAATTTGGAATCACAACTTTAAAATGCGTTTTCTGGCCTTTAGAAGCCGTTTTTCGGGATTCTGAGCTTAATTTCGGATCACAACTTTAAAATGCGTTTTCTGGCTTAAAGAAGCCGTTTTTCGGGATTCTGAGCTTAATTTGGGATCACAACTTTAAAATGCGTTTTCTGGCTTAAAGAAGCCGTTTTTCGGGATTCTGAGCTTAATTTGGGATCACAACTTTAAAATGCGTTTTCTGGCCTTTAGAAGCCGTTTTTCGGGATTCTGAGCTTAATTTGGAATCACAACTTTAAAATGCGTTTTCTGGCCTTTAGAAGCCGTTTTTCGGGATTCTGAGCTTAATTTGGGATCACAACTTTAAAATGCGTTTTCTGGCCTTTAGAAGCCGTTTTTCGGGATTCTGAGCTTAATTTGGGATCACAACATTAAAATGCGTTTTCTGGCTTAAAGAAGCCGTTTTTCGGGATTCTGAGCTTAATTTGGGATCACAACTTTAAAATGCGTTTTCTGGCCTTTAGAAGCCGTTTTTCGGGATTCTGAGCTTAATTTGGAATCACAACATTAAAATGCGTTTTCTGGCTTAAAGAAGCCGTTTTTCGGGATTCTGAGCTTAATTTGGGATCACAACTTTAAAATGCGTTTTCTGGCCTTTAGAAGCCGTTTTTCGGGATTCTGAGCTTAATTTGGAATCACAACTTTAAAATGCGTTTTCTGGCCTTTAGAAGCCGTTTTTCGGGATTCTGAGCTTAATTTCGGATCACAACTTTAAAATGCGTTTTCTGGCTTAAAGAAGCCGTTTTTCGGGATTCTGAGCTTAATTTGGGATCACAACTTTAAAATGCCGACTTTTCGGGATTCTGAGCTTAATTTGGGATCACAATTTTAAAATGCGTTTTCTGGCCTTTAGAAGCCGTTTTTCGGGATTCTGAGCTTAATTTGGGATCACAACTTTAAATTGCGTTTTCTGGCCTTTAGAAGCGTTTTTTCGGGATTCTGAACTTAATTTGGGATCACAACTTTAATATGCCGACTTTTCGGGATTCTGAGCTTAATTTGGGATCACAACTTTAAAATGCGTTTTCTGGCCTTTAGAAGCCGTTTTTCGGGATTCTGAGCTTAATTTGGGATCACAACTTTAAATTGCGTTTTCTTGCCTTTAGAAGCGTTTTTTCGGGATTCTGAACTTAATTTGGGATCACAACTTTAATATGCCGACTTTTCGGGATTCTGAGCTTAATTTGGGATCACAACTTTAAAATGCGTTTTCTGGCCTTTTGAAGCCGTTTTTCGGGATTCTGAGCTTAATTTGAGATCACAACTTTAAAATGCGTTTTCTGGCCTTTTGAAGCCGTTTTTCGGGATTCTGAGCTTAATTTGGGATCACAACTTTAAATTGCGTTTTCTGGCCTTTAGAAGCGTTTTTTCGGGATTCTGAACTTAATTTGGGATCACAACTTTAAAATGCCGACTTTTCGGGATTCTGAGCTTAATTTGGGATCACAACTTTAAAATGCGTTTTCTGGCCTTTAGAAGCCGTTTTTCGGGATTCTGAGCTTAATTTGGGATCACAACTTTAAAATGCGTTTTCTGGCCTTTTGAAGCCGTTTTTCGGGATTCTGAGCTTAATTTGGGATCACAACTTTAAAATGCGTTTTCTGGCCTTTTGAAGCCGTTTTTCGGGATTCTGAGCTTAATTTGGGATCACAACTTTAAAATGCGTTTTCTGGCCTTTTGAAGCCGTTTTTCGGGATTCTGAGCTTAATTTGAGATCACAACTTTAAAATGCGTTTTCTGGCCTTTAGAAGCCGTTTTTCGGGATTCTGAGCTTAATTTGGGATCACAACTTTAAATTGCGTTTTCTGGCCTTTAGAAGCGTTTTTTCGGGATTCTGAACTTAATTTGGGATCACAACTTTAAAATGCCGACTTTTCGGGATTCTGAGCTTAATTTGGGATCACAACTTTAAAATGCGTTTTGTGGCCTTTAGAAGCCGTTTTTCGGGATTCTGAGCTTAATTTGGGATCACAACTTTAAAATGCGTTTTGTGGCCTTTTGAAGCCGTTTTTCGGGATTCTGAGCTTAATTTGAGATCACAACTTTAAAATGCGTTTTCTGGCCTTTAGAAGCCGTTTTTCGGGATTCTGAGCTTAATTTGGGATCACAACTTTAAATTGCGTTTTCTGGCCTTTAGAAGCGTTTTTTCGGGATTCTGAACTTAATTTGGGATCACAACTTTAAAATGCCGACTTTTCGGGATTCTGAGCTTAATTTGGGATCACAACTTTAAAATGCGTTTTGTGGCCTTTTGAAGCCGTTTTTCGGGATTCTGAGCTTAATTTGAGATCACAACTTTAAAATGCGTTTTCTGGCCTTTTGAAGCCGTTTTTCGGGATTCTGAGCTTAATTTGGGATCACAACTTTAAAATGCGTTTTCTGGCCTTTAGAAGCCGTTTTTCGGGATTCTGAGCTTAATTTGGGATCACAACTTTAAAATGCGTTTTCTGGCCTTTTGAAGCCGTTTTTCGGGATTCTGAGCTTAATTTGGGATCACAACTTTAAAATGCGTTTTCTGGCCTTTTGAAGCCGTTTTTCGGGATTCTGAGCTTAATTTGAGATCACAACTTTAAAATGCGTTTTCTGGCCTTTAGAAGCCGTTTTTCGGGATTCTGAGCTTAATTTGGGATCACAACTTTAAAATGCGTTTTCTGGCCTTTTGAAGCCGTTTTTCGGGATTCTGAGCTTAATTTGGGATCACAACTTTAAAATGCGTTTTCTGGCCTTTAGAAGCCGTTTTTCTGGATTCTGAGCCTAATTTGGGATCACAACTTTAAAATGCGTTTTCTGGCCTTTTGAAGCCGTTTTTCGGGATTCTGAGCTTAATTTGGGATCACAACTCAAAAATGCGTTTTCTGGCCTTTAGAAGCCGTTTTTCGGGATTCTGAGCTTAATTTGGGATCACAACTTTAAAATGCGTTTTCTGGCATTTTGAAGCCATTTTTCGGGATTCTGAGCTTAATTTGGGATCACAACTTTAAAATGCGTTTTCTGGCCTTTAGAAGCCGTTTTTCGGGATTCTGAGCTTAATTTGGGATCACAACTTTAAAATGCGTTTTCTGGCATTTTGAAGCCATTTTTCGGGATTCTGAGCTTAATTTGGGATCACAACTTTAAAATGCGTTTTCTGGCCTTTTGAAGCCGTTTTTCGGGATTCTGAGCTTAATTTGGGATCACAACTTTAAAATGCGTTTTCTGGCCTTTAGAAGCCGTTTTTCGGGATTCTGAGCTTAATTTGGGATCACAACTTTAAAATGCGTTTTCTGGCATTTTGAAGCCATTTTTCGGGATTCTGAGCTTAATTTGGGATCACAACTTTAAAATGCGTTTTCTGGCCTTTAGAAGCCGTTTTTCGGGATTCTGAGCTTAATTTGGGATCACAACTTTAAAATGCGTTTTCTGGCCTTTTGAAGCCGTTTTTCGGGATTCTGAGCTTAATTTGGGATCACAACTTTAAAATGCGTTTTCTGGCATTTTGAAGCCATTTTTCGGGATTCTGAGCTTAATTTGGGATCACAACTTTAAAATGCGTTTTGTGGCCTTTTGAAGCCGTTTTTCGGGATTCTGAGCTTAATTTGAGATCACAACTTTAAAATGCGTTTTCTGGCCTTTTGAAGCCGTTTTTCGGGATTCTGAGCTTAATTTGGGATCACAACTTTAAAATGCGTTTTCTGGCCTTTAGAAGCCGTTTTTCGGGATTCTGAGCTTAATTTGGGATCACAACTTTAAAATGCGTTTTCTGGCCTTTAGAAGCCCTTTTTCGGGATTCTGAGCTTAATTTGGGATCACATCTTTAAAATGCGTTTTCTGGCCTTTAGAAGCCGTTTTTCGGGATTCTGAGCTTAATTTGGGATCACAACTTTAAAATGCGTTTTCTGGCCGTTAGAAGCCGTTTTTCGGGATTCTGAGCTTAATTTGGGATCACAACTTTAAAATGCGTTTTCTGGCCTTTTGAAGCCGTTTTTCGGGATTCTGAGCTTAATTTGGGATCACAACTTTAAAATGCGTTTTCTGGCATTTTGAAGCCATTTTTCGGGATTCTGAGCTTAATTTGGGATCACAACTTTAAAATGCGTTTTGTGGCCTTTTGAAGCCGTTTTTCGGGATTCTGAGCTTAATTTGAGATCACAACTTTAAAATGCGTTTTCTGGCCTTTTGAAGCCGTTTTTCGGGATTCTGAGCTTAATTTGGGATCACAACTTGAAAATGCGTTTTCTGGCCTTTAGAAGCCGTTTTTCGGGATTCTGAGCTTAATTTGGGATCACAACTTTAAAATGCGTTTTCTGGCCTTTAGAAGCCCTTTTTCGGGATTCTGAGCTTAATTTGGGATCACATCTATAAAATGCGTTTTCTGGCCTTTAGAAGCCGTTTTTCGGGATTCTGAGCTTAATTTGGGATCACAACTTTAAAATGCATTTCCTGGCCTTTGGAAGCTTTTTTTCGGGATTCTGAGCTTAATTTGGTATCACAACTTAAAAATGCATTTTCTGGCCTTTGGAAGCGTTTTTTCGGGATTCTGAGCTTAATTTGGGATCACAACTTTAAAATGCGTTTTCTGGCCTTTAGAAGCATTTTTTGGGGATTCTGAGCTTAATTTGAGATCACAACTTTAATATGCATTTTCTGGCCTTTAGCAGCGTTTTTTCGGGATTCTGAGCTTAATTTGGGATCACAACTTTAAAATGCGTTTTCTGGCCTTTAGAAGCCGTTTTTCGAGATTCTGAGCTTAATTTGGGATCACAACTTTGAAATGTTTGTGAAGTGTTGGGATCACAACTTTAAAATGCGTTTTCTGGCCTTTAGAAGCCGTTTTTCAAGATTCTGAGCTTAATTTGGGATCACAACTTTAAAATGCGTTTTCTGGCCTTAAGAAGCCGTTTTTCGGGATTCTGAGCTTAATTTGGGATCACAACTTTAAGATGCGTTTTCTGGCCTTTAGAAGCCGTTTTTCGGGATTCTTAGCCTAATTTGGGATCACAACTTTAAAATGCGTTTTCTGGCCTTTAGAAGACTTTTTTCGGGATTCTGAGCTTAATTTGGGATCACAACTTTAAAATGCGTTTTCTGGCCTTTAGAAGCCGTTTTTCGGGATTCTGAGCTTAATTTGGGATCACAACTTTAAAATGCGTTTTCTGGCCTTTAGAAGCCGTTTTTCTGGATTCTGAGCCTAATTTGGGATCACAACTTTAAAATGCGTTTTCTGGCCTTTAGAAGCCGTTTTTCGGGATTCTGAGCTTAATTTGGGATCACAACTTTAAAATGCATTTTCTGGCCTTTTGAAGCGTTTTTTCGGTATTCTGAGCTTAATTTGGGATCAAAACTTAAAAATGCATTTTCTGGCCTTCAGAAGCGTTTTTTTTCTGGATTCTGAGCTTAATTTGGGATCTCAACTTTAAATTGCTCTGATCGGAATCCGAATTTTGAACACTGACAAGAATTTATTCATTTAGCAGCCGATCACAAAAGTTTGGTACGATTTAGCGGTGTCTTTTCAGCACCTCATCGTTTAATTTTGCCGGCATGTTTTACCACTCTGCGTGTCGGAATTTGTGGAATAATTTCGCATATCGAATTGCGAGGTTTTCAATTTGAAGAAGCTATATAGTCGAAGTTCGGGAGACACCGGGAAGGTGCCTCGCGAAATGTGAACTATACTTTTCGTCATTACAGTGGGGTAAATCTGCGGCGGAAAAGCGGCTAGTTTTTATTACGCACATTAAAAAACGGCTTTGGGGTCCCATCAATCGGTCGTTGCTATTGCAAGGTTTAGGCGAAAATGGCTCTGGATATTATACATAGCACAATACCTACCAACTAGCCGAAACACCGAACGCTTTACGGCGCGCGTTGTTTCTTTCGATCGTGCCAAGCTGGAAAAAATAACCTTAATTATATAGCACTTCAATAAAACTGATGATCTAATTATCACGTAGTTGCAATTTCAACTGTGCCATTATGCCGCGAAGAGTAATTTCGATGGCACAGAAAAGCCGAGTGACGATGACGGTGCTTTTGGCAAATGTTACAAAACGTTGTTTAGTGATGTTTTGATTGGTTCAGATCGAATTGCACCACCCACCCACGAGATCATAAATATGGTTGATTTTCGCCCTCGTTTCATTTATTACTGGAAGATTCCAAAAATCGCACAAAATAGTCTAATGATCAACCGTTCAATAAAGTGATTCAACAACGTATATATTTTCTATGAAAGAAATCAGGTAAACAAAAGTCACAACTGTCGTGCGACTTAGTTTTGACGACAAATTTTTGACGGTCGCCATAGAAGAAGTAGACTCTTCTATAACAGTCCTCAGAGTCTTGTCACTAATTATGTCACATGATCATCACTAACCAAAGAAACAGTGAAAATCAGTATCAACAAACACTTTGGGATTTTTAAACCAACTTTTGACGGTCGCCATGAATAAAAGAGTCAAAAAAAATGGAAGGTTTTCAACAACCTTATATGCATAAAACTTTGTAGATTCTTTAATGTTAACAACTTCTTAAACAATTGTGTTGATTTCTTTGATCATGAATTGAGAAAATTTGCCTTGAACTCAAAGAATTTTAAAATTTTTATACCATGTTCTTGATCATAATTGGTCCATGGTTTTAATCACTTTTCTATGTTTTTGTGTAATATTTTTCATATTTTTTAGTTAAGTTGTTAGCCTTAAACCTTTCCGCTAGAATATGCCGGGTGAAAACCATTGCTCTCATTTGAACCAATTTTGGTAAATCAAGTCACGCCTCATCAACCGCATAAATAGTTAGTATCGCACCGCGCCTAAAATGCAGTAAATCCGCGATCCACTCGGAATGCCCACCACCTGTTATTGGGCCAACGGAAAAGGTAATCCAAGAATTGCAAGAAATCTGCGTGGGTCAACTGGAATCAGATGTCGGGCACGCTACCAAATTGGCCATAACCGGGTTGGCCGGCTGGCCGAGTTCGAAGCATTCGGTTTCAACGTTGCGGAAAATTGTTGTCTCTCATTATCATTTTTAGAAGGTAGCTTTAGCAAAAAGGCGAGCGAACGAAAATGATCATATTCGGATATTATTTATCTACTGATTAATATTTCAATTTATTTGGTTTTAAAATTAATCTTAGAAAAAAGCCATGATTATTGATCATTTTAATCTGTAAATAGACTCTGCTGAATATTAAATTAGCTAAAGAATATTCAACAGTAAAAGGATTCGATAATCCTGTCCTCCTTTGATCGAAATGTCAAGCCAGGGATCGAATTCGGCCGAAAAATTTAAATACGATCCAGGATATCGGATTTCGAAACTCATCGATCAGACGAACTTGGTTGCAGCACTTGGCTCGGAATCCCCAAGCAGAGAGGGCAGCAGACACTTTGAATTATCGACCCGGAGATGGTTTTTCCTGACAGCACCAACAACAAACAACACAAGACGCGTTCGCTGCTCTTGTCAGATGTGAGACGCTCCTAAAAGGCAATTACCTTTTAGGGAAGAACAAACGCGTCAGCTTTTTCCATATATTAAACGAGAGTGGTGTCATTCCGTTCCCTTCGGCAATCAGTCAGCTCCAGCAGCGAAAATGTCTCGGTGCTGTACTTTTCTTAAATGTGCTTTGGAGCAGTTTTTTTTTTTTTTTTTTTTTTAATTATTTCATTATAAACGCCTCCAGATTTTAACAATTTTGAAAACTAATCAACAGTTTTCATTCAGTTTGATAAACACTTACAAGAGTAAAGCGGCCTCATTTGAAAGATTGTCAGCAGAATGTTTTTTTGAATAGTATTTGAAATTAAAGTATTGAATCGTTTATGATATCATCAGTTTTAATAGAAGGATCGATCGATAAATTCAGTTAATTATATAAAGACTCAAAATGCAACGATTACTTTCGAAAAAAAACACCCATAAATTTTGAGTTTCGAATAATTTTTGATCTTCATCGTACATAGAAAGCTTGAATTTTGAAGTAATTAATATGAAAATCCGATTTAGATACGCCATTGCTTCCACAATGCCATTTTTATATTACCCTCACAAAAAGGTTTCCCTAACACGGACATCCTTTTTAATGCACCTATCTTTTTGACTATTGAAAAAAATACCTACATTTTAGAACGAAAAACAATGAATTCAGTTAAAAAAGGTTCAGAAGAGATCTTAGAACATGAGTAATCAGAAATTTTAACGTGAGAGTTCAGAAATTTGACGTTCTTAATCACGGCAGGCAATTGAACTGAAACTATTTTTTTTTTTTTTGATCAACCAACATAAGGTATACAAGTTTAGAACAAGTTCAGATAGCACAGCTAGCGAAAAAATCAAATAGAAGGTTAATATAAGATTTCTTGAAAATATTTGTCTGGATCAAGTCCTATCGAAGACTAAGCGACATTTTTTCACATTACTTTATTCACATTAATTTTTATCTTACCTACTAGCTGATCCCGTACGAACGGAATGTGATAATATAAATATGTTTGAATGATAATTGGGATGCATTTTCATGACAATGCTTAAAATGTTAAACAGTATTTATGAACGATTCTTCTGCTTGTCTATCAAATTGAAACTCAAAATAAGAAATTTATTGACCGTCAAAAAGAACACCCTTGAACGAGTTTTTGTATAGATCGGATCCATAGTAACAAAATAAAAGCAAAAACATAAAAAAATTATCGACCCCTTTGTGGTGATGAGATAAAAAAAAAATAATAGAACTATAATTAAATAGTTGTTGTATTCGGCAACACTTGAGCTTAATCAAATAAAATTCATTTCTATGGCAACGTTTTATACTTTGGCAACACTACACGCTCCTTTATTTTAACTCAAAATTAAGTATGACCGATGTTCAAAACATAGTTCGTTTATAGGAACTTAAAGTTAAGTACCCTTTTTCCTCCTTGCGGTGGTTCAAAACGGAGTTCGAACTGCGAACTCCAAATTTATCCCTTTTTTTCCTTCGGCTAGGAAGCAAAGCTGAGTTCGACCTTATCAACTAAAAATTGAACTCTCTTTGTTGGAACTGAACATATATAGCAAGTTCACATCGAACCGGAACAGCAACCAACGAACATGACGCAAAATTTTGTCTTTCCGGAACAAGACTATGAAGGAACTCCAAAGTGGAATGTCCACCGTGTCAGCGTGAAATTCTGTTCGTCACTGTCATCATATGGTGAGCGGCTTGGAATGTCCGGAAACTTCCGGATGATATTTACTTGGAATATGGGAAATAACATCCGGGAGTTTTCTTTGACCGGGAGTGTCAAAACTTTCCACCGCTCTGTAATTGCAATGCAATATACCGGAACAGTAACATCCGGGTACAAATTTTTTTAATCATCCTTTAATTCCCTGAAAATAAACAACCCTCGAAAAAAAGGATAAATTTGAGTTCGGCTGCCGAACTTAGTATTGAGTATGCCTATCAGAACTTAGTTTTGCGAGTGCCCAGTCGAACTCAAAGTTGAGAACTGCCACTGAAGTGCTATTTTGAACCAAAACTACTTAATTTTGAGTTTAAAAAAAGGAGCGTGTAGGCAAACATACACAACAAAGTTAGTCATTGACCTATTCTTGTGAGCGATAGACGTGCCTGAGTGAATTCCAGAATTGAGCTTCGTAAGATCGTAAAATCACGACAATGGCGTTGTTAGTAGAATAAGCGGCCTCTTGTAGAAACACGGATTAGCACGGATTGCGTAGATTTTAAAGGATGCTACTGCTGCTATGTGTTTATTTCGGCCTCAGATGAAAAAGATCGACTAGGAAGCACAGATTGAGAAAGCTGTTGCAAAGAATGTTCCCGGATTGTTCCGGCTCTAGTAAACGAAGACAGAGCAACACACGCAAATAAAATTAAGAAGTTAATTCTACGGGATTTTTCACTTGAACTAAGATTTTGTTGCATAAGATTGATTGTACGGATGTCCTGTAGTAACTCCTTTGTTTCTACATAACTAGCGCATGGACTTCACGTAAAGTCTAAACGAATTCATTTTTGACATTTTTCTCAAGGCTCCACACCCGCATTCCTATTGGGAAAGGGAACTATCATTCAGTTGATTTTGTAATCTGTTGTGAAAATGGTTTCGTGTGTGGTCAAACGGGATTGTTTTTTTTTGTCAATAGCTATCATCAGAAAAATTTCAATCGGTATTCGTCTTCCCCTGCATTGCTATGGAGGATTTTTTTTTTAATTTAGCTTGTATCTTCTAGTAGTGATAAGTGATAATATGAAGCTTAATGAATTTCATTTTTGGCATTTTTTGGCATCAACAATCGCTCTGGATGCAAGTACCCTTTCTTTGCAATTGGTTACGGTCACTCGTTCTTTGGTAGGAGTTCTATACATTGTCCTGGTTGAACAGAGCACCGATTTCGCAACAACGAGCAATTGAACTTACTAAAAAATCGCGTAAATTGTAGGTGAGCTCCCTGAAGCACGATTTTTTTAGGGATGCGTTCACATGTTGATTTCGTAGCATTTAATTGGATAAAAATTATATAGTTTTTCACGTAGCCGCTACATTCAGATTTTTTTACGTGGACCTGTCTCTAGTTTCTGTTCACACGATTGTGAGTGTTCATGTCTCATGACAGTATCGTAATCTGCCTTCTATTTATTTCCATTAAAGCTTAGTTCTTTTAAAAATGGGACACATTTTTTTTGGTTATAGCGTGTGATCGGATATGAACAAATTATACAACGTTCTGTAAATTATAAAATTTAATATACTTTTTTTCAGAATTTTAAATTGACGCGTTTGTGAAATATCTACGATACACGGAAAGAAGCTTCAAAATTGTGCACAATGTCCTTCAAAACCATTCATTAATCAATGGAGAATGTAAAAAAACACTGTTGGTTTAAAAAAATCTATAGCTATTGTGGTGATAATAATCAAAATACTGTAAAGAATGTAGTTCATAATTTGTATTTTCGATAGTTTTATAAAAAGTATGATTGGCAAGAATGTGCTTCTGTGATGAGAAAGCCGGAGTTTTCGAGACAAAAACGTATGTTTTCGCTGACTTCGAAAGCCTAATAAAGTATTCTCGTTTGTTTTTCTTCGCATTCTACGGTCTCAACTAACCGATTTAACATTTATTTGATGTTTATGATGATCCTGTAATGTTTTGGTCAGAATTCGTCAGCTCAGCTGACTTCCCCGTGAAAACGTGTTTCAATCCAGTTAAGGGGGGGTAGGGTCTAACGGGTATAAAAAAACACGATTTTCACGATTTTTTTCTAGAGCTATCGTTCAAACAAATGTATTCAAATTTTTTGCATTATACAAAGCATTGTTAAAAGAACATTTAGTAATTTTTTCGTAGAAAAATATTGAAAAATGAGCCGGTGACGAAGCACTTTCGAGGATGCCTTTTAGAAAAACAGGATTTGCGGTGGACACTGTATCTCAGCACAGAATCATCTGAAGTCAAAAAATCAGAGCAAAATATTTTTAATAGATGTTTTTCTGGACCCCAACGTTTTAATTTAACTTAAAAAAATTTTATGAAATTTTTGTGGCTGTTTGAAGTAAAAACTACGATTTTTCACGAAAAAATCCGCCATTTTTTACCTGTGAAATCTCCCCAAAGTAAAAAAAAACAAAAAAGAAAAACGTTGGTATTTAATATGTAGAAAATATGTTCCAAATTTGAAAAGAATCGGATAAGTAGTTTTCAAATGACGATGTCCACGGACTTTAAAAATGTGCTTTCGAGAAAAACGCGTTTGAAGTTTCTGCTCTTGCTTTCTTGCAGTATTAGATAGGAGGAGTTAAAGGCCTATAATTTCAACAGTTTTGCTTCAATTGACTTGAAAATTTGACACAACATTCTTGAAATGTTTTACAATAAGAAAATAAAAAAATCGATTTTTTGAAACTGTTAGACCCTACCCCCCCCCCCCCCCCCCCCTTAATTTCGAAGCAGCTAAATCTACTAACCAAATTGTTCCATGTTGACCTCCTCAAAGGGGAAATATTGGGTTTTAAAAGAGTGGGATTTTAAGAAAAAGGTCACCTAAAATATTGATAAGACGTGGTTTTGGTGGGAAAAACTGATCGATAGAATTGATGAAAAAGTATTTATTGACTGAAAAGAGATACCAAGAGAAAAATAGAAATATTATTATTATTAGAGATTTATTTATTTACGGGGTTTTAACACTGGTGTCATTCACCCCCAGCGTACTTATGGCTAATTTACAGTAAATCTATAATTTTATATTCTTTTAAGAATTCAACCATTTTTTCTCATGTTTGATTATCGTTCTTCAAATTTGTGCAAGGATAAGGATCTATCAATTGTTTTTGTCTTAAGCTATCGTATTTTAAACAATTAAAAAGTAAGTGAGTCATATCGTGTCTGGTTCCACATGTGACACAGTTAGGTGATCCTCCTTTTACCGTCAGGTATCCATGTGTAGCAACCGGATGGCCAATCCTAGACCGGGTAAGAGCTCTACGTTCTGCTTGATCGTCGCTGTCATTCCATTTTTGGTTTTAAATTTGTCATACTGTCATAAGTTTGTCATACTTGAGATTTTTTTTTATTTTTTTTTATTTTTTATTTATTTTTTTTTTTTTTTTATTTTTATTTTTTTTTTTTTTTTTTTTGGGAACACTGTTTGTGTGAAGTTCCTAAATTGTGTTTGAAGAACAATTTTTTCTATTTTTTTGCTGTAAAACGGGTTGTAAATTGTGGCTGTTATTTTTAAGTGCTGTGTTTAAGGGTTGTTTATAGAAAAAGGTGGAGTTTCGACGAAAAATTTGTATTTGGTGTGTTTTTGCTCGAAATGGGTGAGCGAGGACTAAAAAGAGCAGATGCTACGAGAACGAGACTATAGATGGTTTTCCAGAAGTGGAGCAATGCGCTGAGGACACCGGATGTTAAGATAAGTTAAATCGTTACCTTTTTAACTTGTTTGTTTAGATTTTTCTTAAATTAAATTTAGAAAAAAAAACCTTTTCAAAATTTGAAGCTGAACTTTTGACAGCGTCATAACAGAATGCGAAATATTTCATGTAATGAAATATTTCACTTTCGATTATAGTATGAAAAATAACTGGATGTTATAAAACCTTGCATGAAAGTATGAAACCGAAAAATGCTTGCGAAGCTTTTACATGTTCGAAATTAAGCATATATTTAGGCGTTTATTTCAAGCAGCAAGATATAAGTTCGTATGATCAAATTGCGTCGTTCGAACCAAACATAGTTTTTTTTCGAATTTGATTATTTGTATAAATTATTATAGATTTATTCTGATTTACAGAATAAGGCGGGGTAGATTCTAATGTTTCTAAATTTTTAAACGACATTTCGAAGTCAATCCAATTTGAAACGCTTAGTGTTCTCATATTCAAGCATCGCTATTAATTCCAAAAAAAATTAGGGGAAAGTAATTGTTTACATAAGGATGTAAAACGAAATGAAAATATAAAGAATAAGAACACAATAAGTAAACTTTAAAATTACTTACGGAAGATTAATTCATAAATCAAAATTGCGTTTTTTTTTACAATCAACTCACAGCACCTTTCTTAAAGTTTCGCTTGTTTACTACAATAATATGAAGTCAACCAGTTGTTATTGCAAAACAGTACAAATTTTAAATAAATAATATATAAAGCATTGACACCTCGAAGCGGGAAAATAAACAGAGAAATGAATCCGATACTCAGTATTGATTCGACACTTTATATCAACATATTTAATTTTTATATTATATCATCGTAACAACTTCAAAATCGAATAACGTTGCTTTACTATTCACGATCTATTTTGTACAACAAACCGTGGTGATTTAACAGAATAAGGTTCAACAAATGTTAACCTACAATATTATTCATGAATAATACTTTAAAATTTGATTAATAATTTCATAACATTTTTGAAAATTATCACGATTCAATGTTTTACCGTCAAAAGAAAAACAAATGTTTGTTCCAAGTTCAAATATGTCTAAAAGAGATTAAGTTATCTAAAGTACTCAAGCATTAAAAAGCATGAAACAAACTACGGTATTTGTAAAACTCAAGAACTTGGAAATTTCAACAAAATGAATAATTTATTTTACATATTTAAAACTGCGCTATATCTGTTTTTTTTTTTCAAACAAGTACATATATCAAAATAATGAGGCCGAGTTTAGAAAAGCATTAAGGAATCTACAAAACGGCTGTTTTGAATTATCAAGCGATAGAGCAAAATGAAAATAATATCAAAGGTCGCTATAAACAATTGTTGTATTTGATTGATTGACACCAATTTAATTGATATGTAATGTTAAAAGCTTAATAAGAATAATTTAGCCGTTTTGCAAGTTCGTTGATGTTATAGGAACCAGTTTGAGGAAAATGAGCTACACAGTAAACGAAAATTACCGAGTTCGGTAATTTTTTTACCGAAATCCTAACATGTGGAGCTCGTTAAACTGTTCGGTAATTTTTTCATGGCCGAGAAGTGACAGCTGTCAAATATTACGGACCTATTTCTGTAAAAATAACCGAAACTCGGCTAATCAAATCTTTTCATCTGTCAAAATTTTGACAGTTGTTAACGTTATATTACCGAACAATCGGTAGATTGCCACCGAACTGCCTGTACTTATTACCGAAAGACGGTAATGTTTACCGAAATACCTAAAATTATTACCGAAATACCTGTAATTAATACCAAAATATTTATAAATATTACCGAAATTTCGTATTATTTTTACCGAAAAGCTTCAAAAGTTCGGTAATATTTACCGAACCACCGGTAGAAATTGCCGAAATACTTGTAATAATTACCGAAATGCCGGTAGATAATACAGAAATACCTGTAGTTATAACCAAAATACCGATAAAAATTACCGAATTTCCGGTAAAACTCACCGAAACACTGGTAAGACTTTCCAAGAAATTTGAAAAAGTTCGGTAACATTTACCGAATAACTGGTGGTTTCTACCGAAATATCTGTAATCATTACCGAAACTCTAGTTATTTTTACCAAAAATATGTATTTTTACTGAAGTATCTGTAATGCCGAAATGCCAGTAAAATTTACCGAAAACTGTTAATTTTTTGGTTCACGTTTACCGGAAACGGTGAAACGTTCGGTAATTCAAGCTAATGATGCCCAACGTATTATGCGAGATGGTTCGAGGCTCAAATTATTTCGTGCAAAACGCTGTGCACCATAAGCTTAAATTATCGAACATTTTACAGTTTTCGGTAAATAAAGAACCGAAAATTCACAGTTTTCGATAACTACCAGCATTTCCAGAAGACGATTCTTAAGAGCACAGTTGACTTTTAGAGAGTATATGTCAAGTTAACATTTGTTGCCTGAAGCGCCTTCAGCAACGGCATAATAATATCAAATTTGCAATTATAGGCCTAAAATGAAGATAATTGTGGGTTAATGTGAAACAACTGAACTAGTGATAATAATTATGAATAGACACTTGCATTTATTTAAGACATTTGTTGAATACAAACGTCAATTCAATTACTACATTATTATATTTCAAACAAACGACAGAAAACCTCTGTTTGAGTCTGGTTCGTCACCTCCACCTCCAGCTATTCCACAGTCAGGTTCTCCAGTACTTCCGGACACTTGAAAGCTAGTTTTTGTAGACAAACGGAAAATAAAACAAATTACTATCGGAATTCAATTCGATTGAATAGAATTGAAATTAGTACTTAATGGTTCTAATTTGATTAAACAGCCCATCGATATAAAATCATAGTTAGGGTCAAAGAAAAAAAAATCAACAAGAGGGACACCACCACCAATTTCTTGCAATGGGAAAATGAATGAGTACTTACTTTTACCGGGGCCAATCGTACCAGCTCAGAGTTTTCCATCGTAGCCGGCAACAGCGGAACCATTCCAAAAAGATTGACTTCCCGAATTTGGAATTATTTTTTCCATATTGTACGATGTGTCTAGGTTACCGTTGGCGAAAAAATGCACTTTTACTCACAACTGCTCAACATGGCTTCTCGATGAAAAATATTCCGCTCGCAAACAAACCCGAGACGGTTGGCGTTTTGCGGGACGCCACTAACACATCGCGGTTATCAAAAAGAGACGATTGCGCTCAAAGCTGCAAAAAATGTGCGCTCGAAATTTGACGTTTGTGTTGACAGCAACACTAATTTACAGTTTTCAGTGTTTTTTCACCGAAAATGTACGGCAAAGCGATTTGTTTACATAAAATTAAACGAGCCTCGGTAGATAAAGAATCGATCTACCGAACTCGGTAAAAACAAGACGTCAGATCGATCAATTACCGAAAATTTTCGAATTACAGATCAGGTTCTGTAAAAAAAATTACCGAACTCGATAGTTTTCGTTTACTGTGTAGTTTTAACCAGGCCTTATTATCGCTAAGTTCTTTTTGGTTGAACTCTTGCACTGTTCAAGTGCTATTGAAAAAGAACTATCATCATTGATTCTTCTTGTCAATAGGCCTCATTGACAGAATCAGGAGTTTCAATAGGAAACGACTAGGAGCACAGAAGGTGTAGGGAAACCCAAGGTCGTACCATTTTCCAAAATGGATCCTGATCTATACCCTCCCGTTACTAACATAACCCTTTCCTTTGATACTTGAATATAGATTCGCAGACGTACAGACGGTTTCCATAGATGGTGATACATGCGTACCTCTGTTTTTGATTACTTTAAAACAAATTTTTAAGATACACGAAGATAAGGGGTTGTAAGTTGAACCAAAAGAGTATCTTTCTAACATTCCTTCCTCTGTCCTTCATTGACTACTAGGACGTGGCCGGCGCCGTTATTGATCTTTTTTAAAGGGAGAGCATAAGTTTTGTGCACTGAGAATGTACTGTTAATCCTAAACACCATTCTGTTGGACTTTGCACAAAATTGATGGCCTCGATCAATCACGGAGTAGCAACCATTGGCGATGTGGAACTTGTTCCGCTTAGCCACGCCAGCGATCATGAAATTCGAAATGCGTTTGGATGAATGAATAAAATATAATGTTTTATTTTTATAGAAATCATGAAAAATTATCGTATTTTGAAAACTGTAATTGAAGCATTTCGGATTTAATGATTTAAGGTGGATATGAGTAGTCAAACAAGCTAAGCTAAGCTGTCATAAGTTTGTCATACTTGATGTACGATAGCGTTGATCCATAGTTTGATGTCCTGTGATGGTATATCGATGTTTACGAATTGTTTTTCCCTTCCTGACGCAGCGAGTGTATCTGCGCGGCAGTTCCCTTCTATTCCAACGTGTCCCGGAATCCACGCCAAAACTGCATTCTGTTTTTTGCATTCTTCTTCGATTGCTTGGATCCACGGGTGGGATGAAGTTCCTATTTCAACGGCTTGTAAGGCGCTTGCAAGTCGCTGCATATGAGAACTCGTCTTTTCTGGATGTTCACCCGATTTCTGTTAAAGCTGTCAGCAGAATAGCATAAGATTCTGCTGAAAAAACTGTGCAGTGAGACGGAAGTGCATCATATATTTCGGTTTTTAGATCCTACTTTGCTGTTTGAGTCTCGTGAATCATCTGAAAAAAAGATTGCAAATTGGCGAACAACTGTTTAACTATGATTGCTGTTTGCCCTACTTTAAAAGCTCTCTCAACAAACCAGTCGATTCTGGGTGGGGAAGAGTTCCAACCTCGTGGACCAAGGCAGGGAAGTTTGGCCGCAGGAGGTAAACTGTTATTCATTTTCTCGCTGTACAAAATAGATATTTCTTACATACAACGTACAATTATTTATTGTTTTTTCATGAATTGTCGTAAGATAACCTTCATTTCATCCACAGAAAGGTTTTTAAACAAATGAATAGTTTTAAAGAAACACCAATCCATAACTGTCCCATTTTAAAAGAACTAAGCTTTAGATTTTTTATTATAAGTCTTGAAAAATTGCATTTTAACCCTCATCCGTCCCTGAAATTTTTACCCGTTACAGTCCCTGGAGTGTCAATTTTCCACTCCGGACTTGAACCAGTATATCTGCTTGTTTCCCAACCGATTTGCCCAAAACTTATAGTTTTTGAAACCTCGTTATGTAACTCAAATATATTTTTCAGACAAAAGTTAGCTACAGATACAGATACATTTTTTGTGGTCATGATCTTAAAAAAAATTTTTTTAGCATTTCGTAGCTGATCTACAGTCTTTTTTCCAAAGCATATATTTTTTAAGAATTTTTCTTAGACTTCAAATAAGGGGATTTTTTTATTATCTGACGGATTTGCGCCGGAGGTCTGCAGCTCTTCCTCAAAATTGAAAATTTGGTTCCTTTTTGACGACTTAAAACCACAATTTAGATCGAATTAGATTCGGTTAATTTTTTTGTAAATAAAATGAAACCATATTTCAAAGCTTCGTAACTCTGTTATTTTTCAACGGAAAACATAAAATAGCACATCAAAACGCATTGAAATTTTATCAGCATGACCTTAAACATTAAAAATTGAAAATAAGCTTTGAATGGTGTCCAAAATTATTCTGCAAAAAAAAATCATTGTTTAGCCCAATTTATGATACAACTTTCATCTGAAGACAGCGAAGTGGGCCAACAACTCCTTTAGGAGTTATGAAAGAAATAATGACAATAAATCTTTTTTTTGCATCGAAAACAAGCAATGGTCGAACAATTGCACTCACACATGCAGGTAGCGCGCGCTTCTAACAACATGAGAACAAAAGTACTTGTCAAAGCAAGTAAAAAACACTATTTTTTCGTGCTTTGTAGAGTGTTTGTAGCAAAACTGACTTCAAGTTACATTCAATTATCTAATAGCGTATTCGTTAAAGCCCAGTTTTGCACCAGGTCACTACCAGTTTCGCACGTTTTGCTGTTATTTTTTTTTTGTTTATGCGCTCAGTTTTGCATCGGTAGTGGCCCAGATTTGATCAGAAAATTTTCAATTTTGGGGAAGATCTAAAGACCCCCGGCGCAAATTGTCAGGTAATAAAAAAAAATTCCATAACGGAAAACTGAAATGTGGTAGGTGAATAATGTCTGAGTCACATATTTGAGTTACATTACGAGGTTTCTAAAATTATAAAACTAATTGTTAAAATCGGTTGAGAAACAAGAGAGATTTAGCGGTTTTAAGCGAGGAGTGTCAAATTGATAATCAAGGTCTGATTAGGGATTTTTTTCCTGGACTTTCAGGGTGATTTTAAGATTTCAAGAATTTCAGGTGAAATTTAAGATTTCAAGAATTCATTGAGAGTCACCGATGAAGTTTTTTAATTAGATGCATCCAAATAAAGTTACAAGCCGCCAAACTTTCAATAGTGTCATATTGACACTCAAGAGCGGATTATCATTAAGCGCCTCTTCTCATTCAAATCAAAATCAATTCGAAATCAAATTCAAAAGAAGTTTTTTGTTGTGATAAAACTGAACTTTGAAGGCATGTTAAGCAATTGGTTGTTTGAGATAGGTAGTTCTGTGAATAAAAATGTACAGGTTCATATATTTCTCGATTAGTTTATATCGAACAACCTTCCAGTTGGATAGGTTTCCGTGATGCACCTTAGTATATACGAAATACTAAACTGAGTTAGCTCAGCTTTCCGATCCGTTATTACAAGTTAATAAAAATGTAACGGATACATCGATCTAGTCGTTGCCATATAGGAAAAATAGTTGTCTCTAGCTAAAAGTGGCCTGATTGGTTCGGGGCTGCAACAAAAAAAAGTTGGAAAACGATCCGCACTCAAAACATTAATAATTCCGTTCCGAATCTCCCGCTCGCTTCCTTCCAATGGGACCAGTGGATGGTCGATGTCTTCTGCTGCTCCCTAGAGTCCGGTGCCATTTTCTGGAAAAGGGGCCGATTGAGTTCACCTTTTAGCAGCGGGCCTTCGAATAAATAATATGATTGACAATGTTTGATCATACATCAAAAGATCGTTTCATATTGGTCTCTCGATTTGCAGAGGCGTTGACAGCCTATCGGTTGCGAGAACGATTTAATGGATGATTGGGATTTTCCGTTTACGTTGATCCTATCCTCGGCATGAATGGGATCTTTTGCAGAAGAAAGAGTTCACGTTTCCTACTCCCATTGCGATTTGCTGAAAGGGCGCGCGAGTTCAATTTCATGGCCAATCTAAGAAACTGTCTTCAGTCAACCAGACGGGTGCGTCGATCGTCGTCCCAGAATCGCAATTGTGTATGCCTATACGGTTGAGGTGAGCAAAAACAAAACAAAAAATAGAAAAAAAAAACTTCCAGATCGTCGGTACCTTTTACTTCGACTCGGGGAGTTTTTTACAAAACCGCAAACGCATGTAACAGAACGACTTTTGGTTTGATTTATGGATCATTGTTCCGCCGATATTCGTCGAAGTGGGTACGACACCGTCTCGACGGAGATCATCGGAGGTTGCAATGTAACCTACCCATAGATTCATCGGAGACTTAAAGACTGCTGCTAACTATGTGTTGGACTGGGTAGAGGTGGTTCGAGATAGAGGCAGGGCATCCATTACCGGTAATACAGCCGGCATGTAACCGGTGATATTCACATGCATTTAGCGCGAGGATGAACCTCTGAAGAGCTTCATTATATCTGATCACCTTTAGTTGAGAAAAAGAGGCCATTTATCGACTTCAGTTGATCGTTTTAGGAGAACTTATTATTGCTTTAAGGTATTTAAAAAAAATCTGTACAGAATAGGATTGGACTTGGAATTCTGAAATTGCCTTTTTGAAAAATATTTTCTATGCAATTCTGTGCTTAAAAGTAATTTTTCCTGAAAACACTGAATACAGTATTGAAAAATGCTTCATTCACTACTTCTTTTTTTGCAAAAATTCACTTAATTGGTCTGGTTTACCACATACGTTTTTTTGTAAAAAAAAGGCGCTTCTTGTTGGTTTTTTATAATGTTTAGAATCAAAATTTTAGAGCAGTTTTTGTATATTTACTTCAAAAATTAAAAGAAAAATTTATCGATGGAGCCTTGAGTGTGAAATTGAACGCATTTTCGCTTGAAGCCCTCCATCAAAGTTTTTACAGTATCATCCGCTACCAGTTTCTCAGTTTTTTTTTCTTTTTCTCAACATGTCCTTCTCGTCTTTGACTTTCTTCTTACTCTTCCGAAGTTCCCACTTCATTATTGCCCAATAATGCTCGACCGGGCGCAACTCCGGACAGTTTGGCGGGTTCATGTCCTTTGGAACAAAATGGACAGAAATGGCCTCATACCACTCCAGGACACTTTAAGAATAGTGGCATGATGCCAAATCTGACCAAAATAGCGGAGCGCATTTCCTCTTTTTAAATTTGTCATCCACACCGAACTGGATCTTGCCGGTGAAAAACTCCAACCCCGGAATTAGCTTAAAATCGGCTTTTATATACGTTTCGTCGTCCATCACACAGTGGCCATATTTTGTCAGCATCTTCTCGTAGAGCTTCCGTGCCCGAGTTTTAGCCATCGATTGTTGCCGCTCATCGCGGTTTGCAAGTTCTGTACCTTGTATGTATGTAGTCCAGCTCTCTTCTTTGCATTCTGGACGTAGCTCTGCGACATGCCGATCTTTTTAGCCAAATCACGACTTGAGACGTTGGGCCTTGCTTTAATCACCCGCTTCACCTTTCCCTCCGTATTTTTGTTCTCCGGTCCTGGTTTTCTTCCAACTCCTTAGCAGTAGTCCAACGTCAAACGCTCCTGGAACCGCTTCAACACTCTGGAGACGGTTGAATGGTGAATGTTCAACATTTTTCAAAACTGCCGGGGCGAGAAGTCAGGGAATGCCAGGTGTTTGGAAAGAATTTGTTCTCTCGACTCCATTTTCCTTGAATTGAAAAACACGACTTCGCACCATAGAAAAGGTTCACTGTAAAAGACATCTTTTTTAAAGGACATCTGCTGTATCTTTAGGCCTATTAACTACTTCGAAAGAATGCCGTGCGGGCGGCAGTAGAGCCCCTTCAAAACGCGGAAACTCACCGACAGCTAAAGGGGCAACGAGTCTGATTTTTCCAAGAAAAAAAAGCGTCGCACACAAGGAGTATTTCACCCGAAAACCTGGCCAAAACTCATAATTTAAATTTCATTGGTTACTTTTATGTAAATTTTTATTCGATTCTTGAATAAATTTAGCACCATGTGCTGGTCATTTTTTTGACATCTGATTTATTTATAAGCCGTAGCAGCTGTCGAAACTTGAGTATTTTTATGTAATAGATTTTTTCTACAAATCGTTGAATCAGCGCGACTGAGTCAAATCTATGATAAAAAGTGACTAGAAACAAAAATTTGAAATGGAGAACTTCAATGGAAGAATTTTTTAATAATTTTTAGTATAATATATAAAAATCAATGATTATAGAAACAGTATACAGTGCTTTGAAAATTGTTTTAGTTATTCTTTGTTTTAAACGTTGTGTTTTTTTAAATTCATGTTTTGTTTATGTTCCCAGCAAGTCCCGGCAAAAGGTTTGATATCATTTGAAATTGATAACTTCAAAAATCATGTGCAAAAGAAAACAATCGCGCAAACTCGCGCAATTTTGATATTTTTAAGATTGAAGTTTAAAAAAATTTATAGTTTTTTCCCCCTAAAAGTCACTTAGGGCTTCGTTTATTTTAAATTAAAGCCCAGTGAAATTCATATTCTTTCTCGAATATTTTCAATTGTTATTTCACTTTTAAAAACAAATAAAAAATGCTAGGTTTTTAATAATTTTATAACTTTTTAACCTGGATTATCTAACTTGTCCTATAAATGTTAGAAAATTTCAAAAAGAAAACTATGCACAATTACGAAAACAGTAAAAAAATATAATAAATGGTCCAAAAAATGTTTGATGAGTCAAAATAAAAGCTTTTATTGACTTCAAACCTAAAAAATATTTTTAGCCAACTTTTTCTTCTACGTACTCCTGTGTGTGTCGCCTGGAGGAGGAGGAGCTGTGGATTTTTATGACTTGTGTTATTTTCGTAATTTGTATAGATATCTGGTAATTACCACTCTTAACTTTTTAAAGAATCTTAGTTTACAATTATAAATAATACACTCATTTTTGGAGCATAAAATGGTAAATTAAATCTTCAAATTATCTACACTATTTTTCCTGAGCTTCTTCATATCAGCACTAGGCTCACAACAAAATTTTAGTGATCCTCATTTTGAAACTTTACGTTAGAAAAATCAAACATTTGAGAACATGTTTATAAATGAATGTTATTAATTTAAAACTGATTGTAAAACTCTGATATTTAATTATTTTCAGAAGTATTCGTATTGTGATTCGAAAATATCGTACCATTATTATCAACTCTTGTTTAGCTTCTTCAATTTTAAATATAAGTTTTATTCAATAATAATGTTATCCAATTCAGATTGTGAAGTATGAAGCTTTTGACCAACACTCTAAGAACACAACAGAAAACCAAAAATGACATAAATGCCAAAATAATAAACATGAAAACAGTTCTAAAAATGGCAAAAATAACAAAAAAAGTAACAAAAAATTTAAAAATGACACAAACATAAAAATTTACATAAATGTTCAAAACAGCCAGAATGTTACCAAAGGACTTAAAACAAACAAAAATCCATGACTGAACAATATACATACATGACAAAAATAAAAACAAAAAAAGTTGAGGAGGTAGAAATTTTGCTATAACCGCTAAACGAAGAAATACGTATTTTTTTTTCTTTTTAACAAGTGAACTTATGGTGTATTCTCGTAATGATCAACATGTGACAGTGTCAAAATGGCAATATCTGACTGTATGACAAATTTCAATCATATAACAGAATTTAACCATGTGACATAATCTAATCATGAGACATAATCCGAGCATGCATAATAATCAGTCCATGTGACATAAAGTCTGTTTCACAAAGAATCTGGTCGGATAAAATAGATCATTTCTCCGCAAAGAAATAACGTACAACAAAAGTAAAAATGTCATTTAGTAGGGTTTTTATCGCACTTTAAGGAAAAAAAAAACATAAAAACATTTGTCAGCTTTTCGGATGAATTTTCGAACTTTTTTTGTGATACAAACCATCATTTTCTGCACAGTACTGCTGGTAACCTCATTCGCCATCTTGTTCCACCACTTTTCCATTTGAGCGGGTTTTTTCATGGTTCTGCCACATTTCTTCAGTTTACCCTTAACTATTGCCCAATATTTCTCGATGGGACGAAAATCCGGACAGTTTGGTGGATTGATACTTTTTTCAAAAAAATCGATTTTGTTCTCCTTATACCAATTAACGACATCCTGGCTGTAGCGGCAGCTTGTCAGGTCCGGCCAGAACTTCACCGGACCTTTGGGGGACCGACTGATAGGCAAAACCCTCTTCTGGAGACATTCTTCTTCGTAAACGTTTCCATTAATTGTTTCCCCAGTGATGAAAATCTTAGTCTTCTTCCCACAACTACAGATCCGATCCCTTGCCAAATCATCAACTTACGAGCAAATGTATCTGCGAAAACAAACTTGAATCTACCCGCAACATTCCCTTTACGCTTCGCAAGGTAAAATTTGTTACCGGGTATTTGTCCAAATCCATTTTTACGTAAGTTTCGTCGTCCATCAAAATGCATCCGTTGTACTTGGTCAACACTTTCTTGTACAACTTCCTTGCCCTGGTTTTGGGTTTGGTTTCAGCGTCCTGTTGGGGTGTTTGCTTGCATGATACGACCGCAAGCCTTCTCGCAAACAAATTCGTCGAGCTGTACTGTGGTTCGTCTTGAACTTTTTCGCCAAACCACGCAAGGAGATTCCAGGATCGAATTACCTTTGCTCGCAGCTTCCGGTCATATGTTCCACTTTTACGCCTGGTTTTTTTTGCTCAATCCACCGTAAGGGTCTCCCGATAACGTTGCAGCACCGAATTTACAGTCGATTTAGGATAATTCAGGAATTTCGCGATCTTTACCACGTCGATATCTGACCACGTCGGTTTCTCTACGTGAGTGTGCAGAATTTTCTCTCACCTTTCACGTTCCATCGTCGATAACTTTTGACTGACTGCTTCAATCTTGATGAAAATTTCACCAGTAAGTAAACAAACCGGATCAAAACACTATCAATAGATTCGCGATGTGACTACTAGGGGCGCTGCAGTAAATGAAAAGATGCGACCAGATTCTATGTGAAACAGACTTTAATCGGACTATGTCATCCGATTGTGACATAATCTGACCATGCAATATATTCGGACCATGTGACATAATCCGACCATGCACAGCAAAATTTTTTTTTGCTGGTTTTTGTCCCGCTGACTTTCCAGCAAAATTTTCAGCAATTTAAATTGCTGGAAAAAACAGCAAACGTTAATCCTGGTTTCCATCTATTCAAATTGCTGGAAAATCAGCAATCCAGATTGCTGGAAACCAGCTATTTCTTTCAAAACAACCGGCTGTATTTAGTACCAAATTTATATTTCAATTCTAAATTAAATATTGAATACTGGCTGTGCATATAATGAGCAATGAAAAAGAATTAGTTTCTTCCATTTTTAAATTATGTTTTGCTTATTTTCAAGAACTTTTTTTTTAATTTTCCAACACCGGCTCTGGAGTGGCAGCTTTGTGCCAGAGTGTTGATCATTCGCTACCTGAGAAAAGAGTTCTGATTAGTATCTTTTATGAAATCTGTCCAATAAAAACTCACCCTTGACTTGTGTCTGGTTGCTAAAATTAAAATATAGAGGAAAATAAAAATAATTATATTAATCCAACCAAAATTCGTAAAATAAAGTCTCACCTTGCTTCAGCGTACGAAAACAAACAGACTCCAATATGACAACTCGATTGCTGATTTTCCAGCAAACTAGATCAATTGCTGGAAAGTCCAGCAATTTCAAAACCGATTGCTGATTTTTCAGCAAAAATGACAAGAACACAACCGATTGCTGAAAAATCCAGCAATTAGAAAACCGTTTGCTGATTTCCAGCAAAAATTTGGATTGCTGAACATTTCCAGCAATTTTTTTTTGCTGGAAATCGAGGCAAAAATTTACAGTGTGTAAACATAATCCGACCATGTAAACATAATCCTACTATGCGACATAATCAGACCATGTAACATAATCGGACCATGTGCTATAATCCGACAATGCATTATAATCCGACCATGCATCATAATCGACTATGTGACATGATCTGATCATACAAAATAATCTGACCATGCAACATAATCCGACGATGCAACATAATCGGACAATGTGACATAATCCGATCATGCAACATAATCGACCATGTGATGTAATCCCATCATCCAACAAAATTCGACTATGGGACTAGACAATGAAACATATCCTGACATCGCGACATGCGATGACACGTAGGATGCGGATTCCTGCCACTAGGGCCCATCGACACTGGAGTTCTCCGTCACTGGACGCCTCCGCCACTGATTGTCTACGCTGCTGACCGTCTAAGCTGCTGGCCGTCATCGCTGCTCGCTGGTCCATGTTGCTCCACGGTTGCCACCGAACTACTGTAAACAGAGATGCCAATGTGCCTGATTTTTCTGGATTTGCCTGATTTTTCGAGACTCAGCCTGACAACCGGATAAGCCATTGAATTTCCCCGATTTTTTGAAAATTTACCTGATTTTTTCCTGATTTTTGCGAATTCGATGAAAAATGGGTAGTAAGGAACTGGATTTGGTACCATTGCCGAAGTAAAAAAGTGAAAATGTGGCTGAATCAAAGCAACATTTCAAATATTTAAAAAAGGGAATCTTTCGATTGCTTTGATTCAGTAGAATTATTCATCCAAATAGGCTCACAGCACAAATTTAACACATATTTAGAGTGAAAATGTGGAGCGATGATGATGAAAATCAAAATCCATCAAGAGGTGGGGCTTCCGTGTTTTCTTCCTTTTTCTCTTTTTTTTTTCATTTCGGCTTGGTGATGACGTCATAATCCTTTAGATGTGATATCCGTTAATGAGGCTATTTTTGTGACGCAAGATTCGTTCGCAAATTACAATTTATCCCCCTATAGTGTTGTCGTAAGACTTAATTCTACTTTAAAAAACAAAAGTGATAGAAATGACAAAATTAAGAAAAAGAACAAAATTTTCTTCCCTAAAGGTCCATTTCACTTCACGTGAAAATGAACGTTCAAAATCTTATTTCGTCAATAACTCAACAACGCGAATACCGTGGGAATCGGAATTAAAACATTTCTATGAGGTTTAAACAACAAGACCAGTTGGACTTTCATCTTTCAACCATTCCCCATCGATTCCACCATGTTTCAAAACTTTCAAACACTAGTTGCGTCGCGTTTTTGAGTTATTGACAAAATAAAATAATTTCAAGTCCAGCCTTAAGAAATGAAAATCACCTTGCATAAATACTGCGCTAAATGCTATCATAAATTATAAGACCTCTGTCGGGTAATTCTATGATGGCAAGTGTCAGGCGAGCTAAAAATCTGCTCAATCAAATTGCATATTCATTTGAAACGCACCAATTAGGCGGCAAATGCTACAAAGTACCAGGTAGTAGTAGTAAATCAACTTATTCTGACACTTCATAGAACATATGTATCAATAGACGGGCAGCTTCTCGAAAACCCGTAACCAATCCAATCTGTCACAGTCACGTATCAAATATGTCACCCCGTATGAAAACTTTTTTCTCCTATCTGTCTGTCTGTCTGATGATGAAAAGGTGGAGATATGAATGGTCTCGCTAGAATGCGTGGCGTCCAATTAACACTCTGGGTATAAATAGGTACCTACTCCATTAAATATGGCAATACTATTCATCAACGTTGCAGTTGAAGCCCCCTGAAGTGAAAAAGTGCAAACTGGGCGTTTGCACTTAACCTCAAAATTGAAAAAATAATACACATATACTGGCTATCCTCGATTCTCGACAGGCATGTTTAGCTTTTGTGCGAATGCACATTGGGTTATTTTGCTTAAAATGTTTTAATAATACATTTTTTTTATTGATTTTTCATGGAATCTTGTTGCCTATTCTTAAAACTCTTAAGAATAATTTGAGTTAAATGTAAAAATCATCCTTATTTTTACGATACTCAATGTGGTTCGACGTTGTTTCAGAATAAAAATGATGGGGACGAACTCAATCTTCCAAAGGAACAGCCAACCCAACAAAAAGCCCCACGCGATCATACTGGAGCTGCATGGGCCCCTCGAATCCGAGCTGACTGAGTACCTACTTCCCGTGGGCGGCTATAAATTTATGTATATCACACAACATGTTCCGGGCGGAGGAGGAATCTTATGATGGAATACTCAGCCAAAAGCTTACACCGGTTAGCCAAGAAAGGGGAAAATGTGGCGCGCAGGTGAGGTTGTGTTTTTTTTTCTCTTTTTGTTATGGCAAAAATTTGCTGCTAAAGTTAAAACTGGTCGTCAACGATCAAATGAAGCACCAATATTGGCTATTTGAGATTTTAATTCGCACGTTCAGTAGTTGTTAAAAAGCCTACAATTTGATTTTTTTGTCAGAATCAACTTGAGAAAAATTTACAGAAGTTTTCTGCGATCGCCATTGGTATGGATATTCGTCAGAATTGTATGTTCACTTTTCTCGAACTTAAATGTTCCTCGAGTCCAACCTTTTGAAACTGTTGCAATTTATGCGAAGAAAGAAGAAAAAGAATGACTAAAATTCTCATTTCATCGATTTCAGTTGTATATAAATTAACTACAGTAGGGTGGCAATCAGTGTATGGAAAAATTTCACTATCGAATTTCAAATTCTCACCATATCGGTTTCGAATTTTGGATACGGCGAATGCGCCAACATCACTGTTTCGAGAAAAAACGCGTTCAAAGTTTGACAGCTCCATAAGCTCTCAGAAAAAAAAATTATTTTGTTTTATTTGAATTTTGAACACTCAAAATGTAGATCTCCGCTTGGTTCAATGGTGCCTCAAGGAGCTAAAAATAACGATTTTTTTAACCCAAAGAAAATCGATGATGTCGAATTTTTTCTTGATGTCTTTATTTAAGAGGTTTTTCAGCCACAAGCTGGTTCACTTCTGGATGCTGTTGAAATTTTAATTTTGATGACATAAATAATGCATAAAATGTTGACATTTAGTGTTACTTTACCTAAAACAAATTATGACGACTCTTTATAGAACCCTCACAGTTACCTGTGGTCACCTGTGGTCGGGACGATTTCGACCTACATTTTCAACAGTTAAATTACAGAACGATTTCAGGACAACAAAACAGCTCAGGAAAACAAATGTCAAATTCACATGTAAGTTCGAAACGATGTGCTCCTGTAATTTTCGGGAAAATTTGTGATTTCATATATGTTTGTTCCGGGTTTCTCCTGTGATTTCTAGTGAATTCGGTTTTCTTTTCCCATTAGTTTAGATTATTCTTGCTATGTTGCAAAAAAATAGTACCTAACATTAGTCTGTGCTAACATTACGCCAGGGGCCATGACAGCGTTCTGATTTCAGGCGAATGGACTACCAAACGGGGCGGAAGTAATTTCAATTTCGAATAAGTCTACCAGCGATAGAAGTCTGTTAACGATTCTCTATAGGGGAGATTAGGGCATAAAGAGCACCCGGGGCGAACTGGGTGTGGAGTCCCGGGTCTAGACCTTATTAAGTTCCAAATCCAGACTGCCGCACAACTGACTTGATTGCTTGGGGAACATTCATAAATGACGTAGCATTTGGGGGGGGAGGGGAGGGGTTTGACTTTGTGTGACGAGAGGGGGGTAGGGGTTCAAGTAAAGCTACGTAGCTTTAATTAAATATCGAAAAAAAAATCAAAATTGAGGAAAATTATGCCTAATTTTTTTTTTTGTAGAGAAATGAATCCAACTTAGATGAAATTTCAGGGACTAGATAAGAGAAAATGCTAAAATGCCTAATTCAATCCAGTCTGAACATGTAGCTTTTGACTCTTACTGCCCGACTGTTTTCAAGCGTATCAAGGAGCGTACATGCAAGAAATGCAATTTATATTTTGCTTCAAATGTTCTCCAAAAGGAGCATAGCAAAATCCACAAGGCCCCAGCCTCGGATAGAAAGATTCGTCCAAAGCGAACTGTAGGCAAAAGAGGACACGAAGTGCTGGTCATCACTCCGAAGGACGATAGAGAGTGGGTGGAGGCAGCTGAAATCGCAGATGCAATTATTCCAGCCGAACAGACGATGGAGAAAAACTGCCCAACGATTTCATTGGAATCCAGAATGGAGATAATTTGGACCGACACAACTGATTGAACACTTACTAGCTATCCTGTTTGTTGAAAGGTAGCTTAATTTTTTTTGACTGATTGATATGCTTTTTTAAACTTCCATGTATAACTTCTTTCCCTTTTTTTGTTATTTTTTGTATTATTCTTGCAAAATGCTGATAATAAAAGTAAAAATTAAAAACCGATTTTTGAAAATGGGGGGGGGGGGGGGGTTTATTAAAGCTACGTTATTATCTAGGGGGGGTCTATGACTTTGTGACGAAATGCTACGAGGGGGGAGGGGGGGTTTATAAAAAATCAAAAAAAGCTACGTCATTCATGGATGTTCCCTTGCTACACTCTACAAAGGTCAGTTGTGCTATCGGTTGCTAAACATCGTCGGTTGAGTTGGGCTCTCATATATTGTCTGTATGGTCTGTATGGTGGGAGCGCAAAGACGATTTATATCAAGATACCACACTGAGCACCCCTATTTTCTAAGGAAAAACGTATTTTCACAAATAACTTTTAACGGGAAACAGTTTTTTAGTTTCTATAGTATTAATTTTTCAGTAAAAAAAGAAATTTCCTTATCATCTTCACGGAAATATTAAAAAAAACCAACTAAGTGCTCAAGTGACGAAAATATTATGAGAGAGTGGGGTATCATGGGAAATTTTTTTTTCTTGGTTCCATAACTATTTTATTATAAAAGAAGAAGAATTTAAAAAATTATAAATGTATAATTAGGCATTTTTTAATTTTTTTTATATAGGGGAGATGAGGGCATAATGGCCACCTTAATGAAAACGCTTATTTAACCATAGAAAACAGCTATAATATGTGACTTACATCTTAGTTTTATGTTCAGACACTAAAAAAGTATATTTCCTAACTGGATTAGCTCGAATTCGATATCTACCTGTTCGAGGTGATTTTTTTTTCATTTACCATTCATGGATTGATGCATTTTACACTAAACGGTGTAAAATAATGTATGACTTTTTGTAGAACACAAGCAATTCACACACACTCATACATTATGTTTTTGGTGCCCGCCACCCGCCAAGATGCTACTAGTCATGCAATGCAACAATCAAAATAATCGATCATGAATGGTAAATGAAAAAAAATCTCCTCGAACAGGAAACGAACTCGAGCCTACTGATTACCTCTCCGACATCTAACCAATAGGCCAAATCGTCAGATGTAAACTAGGCAAGCTGTAGCTCTATCATTCAGTTGACTACATCGAGTTGAATTCTCTGCTAGATGCTACGGCAGAAAACGCTCATCGTGAACCGAATAATTGTGCTCTGTTCGCCCCGAATCAACAAATTAAAGTTAAAACGTGTTTTAAAATTGATTACAGTGAAAAACCAAAAATTTAATTATGGTAAAAATTAAGGACCAATGTGTTCATCATGTTGCCGTGTGTAGGGTCAAGTGGGGTAATTATGAACACGGGGTAATTCCGAACAAGTGCGATACGCGCTGCTGTGGGGGATGAATGAACACAAAAAGTTCCAAAAGTGGTAGTTTAACATCCGATTGATGGCTGTAAGGTGTTTCCGATCTGTTTTCAAATCATAATGATATCATTTCAGATGTTTTAAAAAACCATTACCTCGTGGAACGGAAATCGTTTCGGACAGTGTTTAATGTTTTGAATGTCTGATCATAGGAAATCCAGCTGGAATGTTGTTATCACATGTTTTACATCCAGTTTATGATGCTTTGTCTGGATTTTGAAGAAATTTTGAAAAAAAATATTCGCACTTATTCACAGAAGAGTGTTCATATTTACCCCATAGTTTTCGTCCTATGGAGTAATTATGAACACATCTTCTTATGCATTTCCTGAAATTTCTAATGCTTTTTAATGTTCAAATGATTTATTCCTCAACTTAGGGGGCCATTCACCAATTACCCAAGCATTTCCAGACCCCTTTTCCCCTCCTCTCCTTGTATGAAATTTCTTAAAAAACTACTCCCCCTTCCCTTCTATAACATCTTAACACATTAACGCCCGTGAAGAAATCTTAGCCGGGAAACATCAACACTCGGCATTTATATTCCAGAATCCACTGGACCCAATTCAATAAATTTCATAAATAAATTAGGTCTGCAATGCGTTAAGTTTTGAATTTTTGAGAATTTGATTATTTTTCCAAAATTGAGATTCGGATTTTGAAAAAAAGCTATGCCAGTTCTTTTCAGTCTTTGCAAAAAACTTTTGAACCCCATTTTTTTTTAAACTGAAAATAAAATTTCAAAAGTGGAAAAAAGTGAATAAAACAGAAATTTTGAAACAAACTCAATTCGTAACCAAATTTAAACAAGTCTTAATTTTGTTTAAATAAATAGTGATAAAAACTAGCTTTTCGTTGATAGAAAAAAAATCAGTCAAAAGTTTTACCGGTAATACCAAAACCGAAAACCTGTTTCCTATAGGAATAGTTCTCTAATACCGAGTACAGGTTTCACGTGCTTCCAAAATCAGGTTTTTTGGTAATTGATAAGCAATAAGGTTATAAACCACACTTGAAGAAGCGTTTAATTTGACTAAAAATTAAATTCGAGCTTTTATTCATAACTGTGTAAAATTTAACATTATTATGAACCTTAAATCTCTGTTGTCAGCAGTAAAATATATGAAATACTTTGATGAATTTAATTGGTGAATAAGTCTACAAAGCCAAGATCAGTTTTCCTGTATGTTTGGACAACGTGCTAGATCCAAAATCTATTTTTTCGCAGTATAATTTTTCACTTAAATACTTTTTTCAATATTAATTTAAGCCTACCCCTTTTCTGATACCTGATAGATACTTTTTTCAATGTTAATTTGTTCAAATATTTATTTAAATTTGGTGCAAAATGAACATCTTTTGGTTGAAAATTTTATTTTTCAGTTTGTTGAGGAAAACTTCGGTAGTACTTCATTTTTTTTTATTTCAAGAATAGAGCTACTTATGTGAAATTTCATACAGGTGATAAAAAAAATTTATAAACGTAAATATTTTTCAAAACTGTCGATTATATAGAACTGACAAGAATTGTAAAAAATGACTGTTCACTGATCCAAGAAGATTTTAATGAGTGTTTTTGTGAAACAACCATTTTAAAATATTTTCGAATTTCCTGTATATGTATAGGTTTCAATTTCATGATATCTCGCACGTACGTAAAAAGCCTAGCCCACGACATTTTGGTGAAGACTTGATATTTGCTTCGCAAGACATTTGAAACGGATGTAAAAAACTATCGAGTAGCCTAACTCGTCCAAAATTTCACACGTATGGAGAGGCCCTATCAAATAAAATGTTCTGTAAAGACATAAAGAAACGGAAAAAATAAACCAACAAAACGTAAAAGATGCAACAAGAAAATTAAACTCTTGAAACAAAAGATAGAAAAATATCAGTTGAAGAACACTAAATAGCTATTTATCTATTGTTTTACATCTTAATTTTGATTAAATTTGTTTATTTTGCAAGTTTTATACATGAATTGGATTGAATATTAATAAAGCAACCTATTTTTTTGTTACTGCTAATAATTTTCATTATTTGGTGTTGAATTGAGATTTTCTGACACCATATAAATCATATTGGACAAGTCTCGGAGTAAATATGAACATAGTCCGGGGTAATTATGAACATAATTTTTTAAGCAAAAAATCACCATACACTGATTACTATGGATAAATGTAACGTAAAACTACTTTTACTTTTCAAAAATTTTATACCAAGTTCATATTCCGTGTTCATAATTACCCCCTAGAGAGTGGGGTAAATATGAACAGACGGGGTAATTATGAACTGACTCATGGACGTGGGTTGTGCCCAAAAAACAAAAGTTGTTCTACAGAATGATAAAGAGCACGGAAACATTCATTGATGATAGCTTTTCAGAGTTTGTGATAAGAAATTAACATATGGTGGCTGTAAGTGTGCCAAGTGAAGAAATTTTGTTCATAATTACCCCACCTAGCCCTACATTATAAATTAAGATTATTTAACGATCATAAAAGCCTTATTTTCCAGTGCTCAAAAATTATTATACTTTCGTCACTTGAGAACCGAGTTGGTTTTTCTAAAATATTTCTGTAAAAATGATAAGGAGATTTCTTTTTTACTGAAAAATTAATACTAGAGGAAGTACAAAACTAATCCTCATGAAAATTTATTTTAGAAAATACGTACTTTTATAGAAAAGTAGAGTGCTTTTCATGCCCCGGATGCTCTTTATGCCCTTATCTCCACTATTATTTTCTCCTAGTTTTGCCTCACGAAAAATAAAAAAAAAGGTAAAATTTACCTTTTTGTGAGGTGAATTTTTTCCACCCCTCTTTCGAGGTAAATTTTACCTTTTTTTCATTCACCTAGCAAAAAGGTAAATTTTACCTTTTTTCAATTTACCTAGCAAAAAGGTAAATTTTACCTTTTTCGCATTCACCTAGCAAAATAGTAAATAATACCGTTTTCCCATTTACTGATTTAAAAGGTAAATGCTGGTTGGTTTGATTGTTTTCTTCAATAAGAATTAAAAAAAATACAAAATTCTTTCAAAAATGATATTTATTGGAGATAAATGGGGACTGGTAATTCGGCTTCGCGTTCTTCTGAGCCGCTATGGCCGCTGAATCCACCTGCGTTGCGTACATTCATGCCCTCCTCCGTTCGAATAATCCGGTCAGGTTCGGCTTTTCCGGCTGGAGGATGACGTGGAATACACCTCAAAGCTCTATGGGCCGATCTGAAACAAAATCAATAGTATTATGACGAGAACCAGCACAACTAAATGATATTTAAGAACACTTACCATTCTATTCCGATTTTCACATATTAGGCACAAAGCAAAACTTGTTCCTATAATGACAAAACAGCTTAACCTCAATGAACGGGTTCGGCGAATAGTTAATTTTTATTTTAGAAGAATTGTACCGTTTTGTTTAGCTCAATCCAGGTCAATTACACCTCGCTACGAGGTAAGTTTTACCTTATTTGGATTGACCTTTTTTTCTAGGTGAATTATACTTTTTTATCGAGCTCAATTCAGGTGAACTTCACCTCGCTACGAGGTAAGATTTACCTTTTTTGGATTCACCTTTTTTCTCGGTGAATTGTACCTTTTTTCCAACCTCGATTCAGGTAAATTTTACCTCACTGTGAGTTTCACCTCGAAGAGGTAGAAGTTACCTTTTTGGCTTTCACGAGCGTTCACCTTTGCTAACTCGGTAAATTTTACCTTTTTATTATTTTCCGTGCTGTTTAAAACAGCAATAATTTTTGGATTTTGATAAATGGTGGGGAGTTGTGGGCCACCAAATTTAAATCGACCAAATAACATGCAAAGTTTATGAGTTGACCCAAAACTGTGATTTCATAATACATTTCGTAACATAATTCATTTCGTTACTTTCGTAATTCATTTGGTTACTTTTCAGATGATGAAATAAGTTTTATTGGTTGTTCATGAAAAATTCCTTTTCCATATGAAAAAGCAAGACAAAACTGAGATAACAAGCATATGAGCATATTTTTGTTATGAACTATAGGTTTATCACCAATGCAATTTTCGGCTGCTTGTTTAATTATGTAAGTTTTTTTAAGCTAGCTGAATAAAAAAAATAATATGATGCGTACATAAGTCAACAGCATATAGAAATATATATACTTACGCAAAGCGATGACAACGACGACAGATGGATTGAGCTAAATATCTCATATATTTGCTGAGATATTTAGAGTTGTCCACGTTTCCCCATGGCCCACGTTTCTCCCTTTAATTTTTGAGCACCGGAAAATAAGATCTCCAGATCGTTAAATCATTTTGCTCTATAATGTACGCATTGCAACATGATGTACACTTTGTTCCTTAATTTTCTCCATCAATAAATTTTTGATTTTTCACTATAATCAAATTTAAAAGGCCTTTTTTTTAATGGCGAACAGAGCACCATTAACCGGGGCACGATGAGCCTTTTCTGCCGTAGAATCTAGCAGAGAATTCAAAAATACAGCTACACTAGTTTACATCTGACGATTTAGCCTATTGGTTAGGTGACAAAGAGGTGATCAGAAGACTCGAGTTCGATTCCTGGTCGAGGCGGTTTTTTTTATTTACTATTCTACGCCATCTTCCATTCTACGATAACGCCCACTGTAATTATTTTGCGCAATTTTTACTAAAGGACTATGATTATTTTTAAATAGCAAGGATTTTTTCATGATTTAGAATAACTTATGTGGTTTAAGCTGTGGTTTAAGGAGTGTATTGGAAAAAAATGCAACACTTTGATTTGTGAATAACATTTGAATACATGAATAAAAATAATAAAATTTTCAGTGACTTATTAGTAATATAATGTCTACGTTACAAACTTTGGTGACAATCTGTCAAATGAATTTAGCCAGAGTAACTCGGAACGTCTGTACAACTGGTAAAAAATATCGTTTTTAATTTGTAAAACTCGCCGAAAAACGTCGATAAAATTCTACAAGAATTTTGAGAAAGCGTCCAAAACAGAAGCTCACCATTCTTTGGGCAGGATCGAGAAAAATTCACGAAAGTTCCGGTGGGAAACCCAAAGCAGCTGGAAATCATCTATTCGACCAAAATTCATGTGGTAAATCGTTCGAGAAGTCCTTGAGGATCTAAGAGTGAGCTTAAATTTGAATATAAGTGAAGATGATTGTTTGCATGAAGTTAAGGCAAGCGCATTTCGGAAATATCAATAGGGGAAGTGATAAAGAAACATATTTTTTTCTGACTGGTTTGTATAGCTGACTACCTGACCGACCGAGGTCTCAGAAAACGTAGATTCATAATAATATGAAATCGCTTTGCAGAAATATTTGTGCCAATTTTATAAGTTGTCTTCATTCTTAAAAAAAAAATTGTTCAGCTTAACTTTTATGAGAATTATCAAGCCATTGGCAAGCCAATAAAATCAATAAAAGTTATCATATTCATTCAACTGTGCGGATTGTATGAGCTCAATTTTTCACACATTAATTGAAAGCTCAACGATTACTCACCCAGCAATGCAATGAGTGCGCGATTGCATTGCATTGAATTCAATAATAAAAAAAAGTGCAACTTAAACATTCAATTTGTCGGTGATTTGTGGGTTTCTCAATAGGCTTAGTCTCGATCCGGGTGGTTCGGCGCGTTATCTTTCTTTGTGCCCGACTCTGGTTCCTGTGTCTTGTTTTTTTGTCGTCGTTGTCGTCTGTCAGTTGACAGAGTGTGTGATTTGTTTTAAGAGGATTTAATCGCGGCTCTTAAGAAAGGGGCACACAACAACGATAAATCTACTCCACTGCCAATCAGACACACAGGCGGATAGAGAGCCAGAAGAGAAAAAAAACGAAACCTCTTCGCACAATCTTATAGAAACTGTTATTGGCGATCGTGAATCGTCAAGTTGTGCACGATCTTGGTGATATTTTTATTTTCTGATCTGCGCAAAATAATGCGTGGGAGTCCTGGAAGACCTTGTTGTTACTTTTCTCACCATACACTGACTGGCTGACTTGTTTCTCTAGCTCAGTGTCTATCTCTTGTCTTGTGAGTGATACTCAAAGGTGGATTCCGGTTGAGTTGAGGCGACCTCTCAACCGACCAGCGAAAAGCTGACTAGAAAATATTTTAAATCTACTAATGAGTAAAATGGAAACAAAACTATTTTTAATGAAAGTTGCATGTCAAATTCGTCAATTTTGCCAAATAGTATCTCTTTCCATTTTTTGAGGTTTTTGTCCTTTTTTTATTTTGTCTTTTCTGTTGTAGTCGTAGTTTCTGTACATTTGTTCACTTAAAAAATTTACAATATTGCAACCAATGTCCAAAAATAAAAACAAAAAAAACCGACAAGATAAACTTACTTACTCAATGTTCCCGCTTCGATCCTCCGGTGCATAGGGCCGTGGTATAAGACCTCCACTGTTGACGATTTGACGTTTGAGTTAAATATTAGGATTTTCGTACGTAGAGATATCTGACGTGAGGGTCAGATGTTCCGGAGACTCGGAAATGCAAACCGGGCTTTTCTGATCCGGGTTTCGATGTCTTCCTTGGTACCACCATCACGCGTTATCTGGCTACCAAGATACTGAAAGCACTCCACTGTCTCAACCTGTTGCCCAGCTACCATGAAACTGAGAGAATTTCCTGTATTTATCTCCATCGACTTGGTCATTCCGACATTGACTTTGAGACCTGCTGCCTTGGTGCTTTCGGCGAGGTCGTCAAGTTTGCTCTGCATATCCGGTTGTGTTTGGGCGAGCAATACAATATCATCAGCCAGATCAAGGTCGTTCAGTTGCTCCATTGTTGAAGGCTTCCACGGCAATCTTCGGTTCGGTGCACAGTCGATCGATCCAGTCAGAATCTCATCCATTACGATTAGAAAAAGTAGCGGTGATAAGATATATCCTTGTCTCACTCCAGCAGTTACCGGGATTGGATCGGACAAGACAGCGTCGTGCAAGACCTTGCACGAACATGCCTCGAATTGTGCTTCGATGAGATGGACTAGTTTCTCTGGTACTCCTCTTCGCCTTAGAGCCGCCCAGATGTTTTCATGGTTCAGTCGGTCAAATGCTTTTTCGAAATCAACGAACACCAGCAGAAGAGAGTCCTGGAATTCGTCGATTTTTTCCAGTATGATTCGTAGCGTTGTGATGTGGTCCACACATGATCGTCCGGATCGGAATCCAGCTTGTTGCCGTCGGAGTGTAGCGTCGATTTTCTCCTGGATCCTGTTCAGGATCACTTTGCATAGTACTTTGGGGGTTGTACAGATCAACGTTCCGCACTCTGTCAGGTCTCCTTTCTTCGGGACCTTTACGAGGATACCCTGCATCCAATCGGCCGGGAATGTTGCAGTATCCCAGATGTCAGCGGAAAGACGGTGCAACATTTGTACTGACAGGGCAGGGTCGGCTTTCAGTATTTCAGCAGGAATGCAATCGATTCCAGGCGCTTTGTTGGATTTCATGTTTTTGATTGCCGCTTCTATTTCAGCCAGCGAAGGCGCTTCCGAGTTGACGCCATTAATGCGACTTATTGTTGGCACTTCGAGCTGCAGATTCTGTTGACCATCGCTATTCGTGACTCGGAAGAGTTGTTCGAAGTGCTCAGTCCATCGTTTGAGCTGATCTGCTCGATCGGCCAATAACTGACCTGTTCAGTCTTTTAGCGGCATTCTTGCATTAGTCCTTGCACCACTAAGGCGGCGAGAAATGTCATAAAGTAATCGGATATCCCCATTGGCGGCCGCTCTTTCTCCCTCTTCGGCTAGGGAGTTTGTCCAGGCTCTCTTGTCTCGTCTACAAGCTCGTTTAACTGACTTTTCCAGCTCCGCATATCGTTAGCGGGTGGCTGCTTCGGCTGGCCCGGTACATGCCTGCTCAATTCCGACTTTCACCTTTCTCTAATCATCGACCAACCTCCAAGTTTCGTCCGACATCCATTCACTTCTTCTTCCACAATTATTACCGAGAGTACCATGACTCGTCATGATAAAGGCATTCTTGATTCCACACCACTGTTTTTCGATTATTCCGTCTGTCGGCAGTTCCGAGGCTCGGGATTCAAACTGTTCAACATATATCCTTTTCACCTCTTGATTCTCCAACCGGCGAACGTCGTATCGACACCCGACTTTCTCCTCGCTCCGTTGGACACGCGCAACTCTCAGTTGTATCTTGCCAAGGACGAGGTGATGGTTAGATGCAATGTCTGCGCTTCGTTTGTTGCGGACATCAAGAAGGCTCCTTCAACATTTTCAGCAGATGCAGATGTGATCAAATTGATTTCTGTTCGGCCATCTCGGGATACCCAAATGACCTTATGTGCTGTGTGTAGGCTTCGATTTTGCATACCATAATTATCAACAAAAGATTTGCAAATGAAGTGATTTATGTTTAAATGTTTTATGTGCCTTAGATCTAATTACCTGCAGGGGTCGATGATGAGCTTCAAGGTTTTCGCTCTGCAGTTTAGCCTGTATCCATCTCGTTTCCAATAAGGCATTTCCCGACTTGTCAACTAAACAGCTGATTTCTCATGTTTACAATTTTCGGCATCTGGTGGTAGGCTAAAAACAACAACAACACTACGCATGTTCAATGGCCGAATAGTAACGAAACCAAATTGAAGGTGCAATAGTAATGGTTATGTAAAATTCTTAATTTTTTAAACTAGCTAACATTAAAAAATTGTAGACATGACATACTTTGAAGGTAATGTTGATGTTATGTAATGTTAATTTGAAAAAAATTATATCTTTTGAAGAAATAATTTAACAGTGCTAATCTCCCAAATTCAAAATGGCGACCAGTAGGTGTTTACATTTTCCAAAACAAAACAAAATGCTACCCTACCACCATCTGTCTCAGGAAATGCTCTATTACAATTCCAACTGATTTCGGCCTGCAAAATGCTTCCAATTGGTCAGTTGCCAATTCACCTTTCCTCTTGCTTCTAAACAAACTGGTTGTGCCCCAACACAGTCTTAAGCTGCACTTTTCCTGGCTATGCACACCAAAACTCTCACTCTTCTCACGCACACCTTCTATTGATGAGTGTTGGTTTCTCTCGCACGATGAGTAAATAGCCGATGCCACACAAACTTTATCCTTGGGTGAGTACACCCGATCTTCTCACGCTCGATGCGAATTTGGCCTACGCCACGCACACTTTATACTGGAGCTTTAGGTGTGACACTGTGCCGTGTGAGGCCAGAGTTTATTTATTATATGCCCTTTTGTGATGTTCGTTCAGATTTCATATTCATGAAATGGCGGACATGTCTCAAAAAAGGATTTCTTGTTGCTGACGTGAGTCGCATTATGCATGTCGCACCTTACCTGTTATGGTTCAATATGAAACATCCATTTACAGAATTCGATATTTCCTGGATGGTGCAATGCTTGCTTATGGAGTAGTGAGGTAGAACACAATACCAACTGATCAACTGATATTGCTAATTTCGTAACATGTTAAAATGCTCTCACCTTAGTTATGGTAGCTGGTGTGGCATTTTTTGGCAGCTTACCATAGTTAACGATGGCTACAATACGGAAAACAGTACATTTAAATCAGTTTTAATAGGCATTGGAAAGTGGCACCCAACATGTTCTTGTTGATTACAATTTACATTACGATAAAACCGAGATTATCCATTTGTTCTTCTAGTGAAACACGAGACACGAGATTTTTAAATGGTCAACAAGAAAATCAAGGCTTTTAAAAGTAGTCCTTTTTTTCAGTATTGTTATATCAACCCTAAACTGTTACCGTGACGACTCAACCGAAAACTATTAATATTTTTTATTTTAGTATCGGGTACTTAAAAACAAAACCTATAAGTAACAGTAACTTCATTTTAGTCGACGATTGGGAGCGGTGTCATATCCCAAGTGTTGCAAAAAAAAACAGAAACAAGTCCAGTTATGCAACGACTAACTAGTCGGCGATTTAGCAATTAGTCAGAAACATCAAGTGCTATGCATGAGGATGAGTTTCATGACAAAGTTGATAATAATTATATTGAGGTACTGAGAGATTTTACATTTTTACTCATCTAACGATGTAGAGTATAGCGATTCAAACCCCCATTACCAGCTACCATAACTAAGGTGAGAGCATTTTAACATGTTACGAAATTAGCAATATCAGTTGATCAGTTGGTATTGTGTTCTACCTCACTACTCCATAAGCAAGCATTGCACCATCCAGGAAATATCGAATTCTGTAAATGGATGTTTCATATTGAACCATAACAGGTAAGGTGCGACATGCATAATGCGACTCACGTCAGCAACAAGAAATCCTTTTTGTTTCGAATACATCCATAAAGTGAAGTTTTTTTTAATTCTCAACGAGTACTCCTGGAATTAAGGGGTAGGTAATTAGCTAAAATAGTCAACTCTAGAGACAGTGTTAAGTCGAAGGGCATTTCAAAATTTTCATGTAGCTAGCATGTCGGATTTCGACTTAACAATGCCCCAAAACGTTGCTGGTGTACCATTCAGCCTGATGGTGGATCCTTGGATGAGTAGTGTTGAGTAAATTTGGTGTACTTTGAGATGTTGTCCGAGTTGATTTGTATTGCTGTCCTCAGCTACACCAGAAAACGACGCTCGATGTGCTTGTCCAGTTATATCTTGGTTGGGTGCCTACCTTCTATCTCTTGTTAGTAAGGGACGGTAGCTGGGGAGACACAATCGAAACAACTGATACAGCGCCTTGTCTTTTTCCGAATTGACTCCGCCAGCTCGCCTCGATAGTTAGCCGTGTCGTCCAGTACAATGGTCAATCAGCAACGTCCCGAAGGAGTGTTTTCCGTGAACGAGTAGGAGAAAATTATTCCGTCAACACCACCTTTGGTTCACTTAAGAAGCTTTTCGGCAGTATTGTAGAGGAGTTTTAAATGCACTTGGCTGGAATACTGTTTCGGTGAGCAAAAACTTTGTCTTGCACTAGAAGCGAGATGAGCAAAATTTGATTTTGTTGACTTCTAAATATTTACGTTTTGCAGAGTCAAGGTTAAACAAGTAACCGCGAAGCAGGTGACGTACATTCGCTAAATTCTTTAGACATCCTATCGGCAAGCAGATTAAAAATTAAGATTAAATTTATTTAGTTTATTATAGCAGAAAACATTTAGATATATTTCAATCTACTTGGAGGTATTGTTTCACATGCACCTATTGATATATGACAACACAAAAGTAAAATAACTGTATGTTTTTGCTGCTTGTACCACATATGCAAAACAATTCTGCTTTACCTTTTCTTTATCTCATTTACGGTTTTGGTCGCGCATTTTGACAATTGTTCACGATAAAAGAATAAAGGCCTTTGTCCGTTATAAATAAACCAAGATAGTGCACAGTGGAACAAATGAATTCATTTAAAAATAAACTATTACTCAATTTTGAGTTTTTACAAAGATTAAACTCAAACTATGTAAATGCCTGCGTGTTTTTTTTCCTCCGCAACAGTTGAAAACATGCCAATATCGTACCTCATAGGCAAAGAGAATAATCATTGCTTTTTACTTTAAAATGCTAAGAGGACATCATTTATTAAGTTTTTTATAGGGAAGAAGGGGAAACTGTGAAATTCCGGTTTTACACTCATAAGGGAATCCCTGGTGCCTACAATTCCGAACAATAAAGACTACCGAAAACTTATCGCTGTCACCAGTCGAAAACCGACACCAAAACCACGAGACTGACTGAACCTGAAAGCGGCGTCAGTTCAATGAGTGAGTGCGCGAGAGAAGGAGAGGAAAGAGATATGAACGTCTTCCGATTCGGCGAGGGGTGTTCGGATGTTAATGTCAATGTCCAAACTGAAGCTTTTATATTGTAACAAATCGACTCCTCACATGCTGGTCGATGGAGGAAGAGCGATGCACCAATCACCATGTTGTTGTTGCCAAGAAATTCTACAAACGGCTCTCCATTTTCGCTCATCTGTCCTAGGCCATGGCGCCCCATGGTACCGCTCAAGGTCCTGATTGTCGGAGCCAATCTTTTCGTTGAAGTCGCCCAAATGGATTTTAATGTCACCCTTCGGAATTTTCTCAACCAAGCTGTTCAATTGACTGTAAAACTGCTCTTTCTTCTGCAAATCGGCAACGTCAGTTGGCGCATAACACTGGACCATTGTAAGGTTTCGAACCCATTTTCTAAATCGGGCTATGATTATTCTTTCGTTTATCGGTTCCCATCTAATGAGGTCCGCAGGTCGCATTTCATAAATTCAGCCGCTCGATGCGAGACAGACGCTGTTTGAGCCGCCCCTGACCTGGGGAACAGACGCGTGCGGCCATCTTCTCGGTCTGCATACGACCAAAGCATCCACCGGGGTTGGGTACCCGATCTCCGCTTAGATTACCCGCATCCCAGTCGGTACCACGGAGAGGTTGAGATAGGAGTTGTAAATAAAAGGTGATATGACCACTATGGGGCTCCGTGTTACACATTATCTGGCGAATAGTGAGAAGAATGGAACTCTTAATAAACGAATAGATAAACAGGTTTTAGAAACCTGCAAATATCCTACTATAAATCGTTACCTTCACATGCTCTATGGAGCCACTTCCACGCGTTTCTCGTAAATTTGGTATATAATGTTCTCATCTTTCATTTCTTCGAACTTTCTATCCGTCTTTAAAGTTTCATAATCTTAAGATGTTCCTACTAAAAAGGATATCACCTTTCACCGATAAATTTAATAACAAACATATACTACTGTGACTAATATCTTCATAAAAATTGTTATAGTAAACCGGTTGCCTAAAAAATTGAACATTCTTCATTAGAAGTTTGAAAACATAGTGCACAGTATTGTTTTATTAGTGATCGTCCACACTTACCCCGGGTCTACACTTACCCCGGTTGATTGATACTTAGGTACTCGTAATACTGTCTACCTTCTAAACTGTAAAAAATCACTATGGTCATTTCTTTAGAACAATCTTTTCGAATATCTGTATTGATTTTTATTCCTGATTTTTTATTTTTTATGCTTTGTTTGTTAAATGGTTCAAACGTATTCACTCATGCTTAGACTTTTTGTAATCTCACACATTTCCAATTATTACGAAACCCCATCTTATCCTTTGATGACTGCGATCGGGCGCAATTTAATAGCCTTAGCACTGATGCCCACATCGTGACAAGTTTGTATCACATCCCGAACATCCTTGTACGAATCGGGTGCTTCCTCCTGGACCAGCTTAGGAGATGCAACCCGAATCGAAATACCCTTGGCCTCCAGATCCCGCAGCACATCTTTGTAGTCCAGGTTTCGGCGGGATTTAGCTCTTGAAAGGCTGCGTCCTGCACCGTGGCAGGTCGAGCCAAAGGTGGCTTCCATTCCTTTCTCTGTTCCGGTCAATACGAAACTGCAGGTTCCCATGGAACCACCTACTAGGACGGGTTGACCTGTTAGTTGGTAATCTACGGGGATTAGAGGGTGATGCGGTGGGAAGGCTCGAGTTGATCCTTTACGATGCACGAGGAGCTGTTTGGGCCTTCCGTTGATCATGTGTTCTTCCATTTTGGCTACGTTGTGAGACACGTCGTAAATGACGTGCATATCCAAATCATCGGGGGTAGTGTTAAATTGTTTGGCAAAAGCTTGTCTAGTGAGGAATGTCATGGAACTTCGATTGACCCAGGCGAAATTAGCAGCAGCAGCCATAGCTTTCAGATAGTTCTGTCCTTCATTGGAATTGATCCTGGCGCAAGCCAGCTGACGATCGTTGGTTTCGATTTTGTCTCGCTTCATAGCCTTTTCCATTTCGACCAGAGCATCGGTAGCAACTTGATGACCAAAACCTCGGCTTCCTGAATGGATCATAACGCAAATTTGGCCCAGCTCTTCGATTCCCATCTTGCTAGCCGCATACTTATCGTAAATTTCCTCAACCACCTGGATTTCCGCATAATGATTTCCCGCTCCCAGCGTTCCCAACTGAGGCAGACCACGCTTCTTGGCCCTCATGCTCACCTTACCCGGATCGGCATTCAACATTCGACCGTACTCTTCGCAGTGCTCCTTATCCTCGGCCCAAACGTAACCCTCTCTCAGGGACCAATCCATACCCATTTCAAGCGCTTCCTCCAGGTCGTGAGCATTCATCGGGATGATACCCTTCGATCCAACTCCCACCGGAATGTGATCAAACAAACTCTGGGCCAACTGTTCCTGGACCGGTTTAACGTCCTTCTCGAAAAGATTAGTTCTCAGCAGCCGAACTCCACAGTTTATGTCGAAACCGACCCCTCCGGGAGATACGATCGAGGTCGGATCACCCATATCGAAGGCGGCCATGTTTCCGATGGCAAAACCGTACCCGGAATGAATATCCGGAAGACCGACAGATCTGAAAAAAATTGTTCAGAATTTAAAAAAAAGGAAAACGCAGAATCAGAGTTTCGAAAAACAACAATGATTTTTTTCAAACTTTTAGTTATGACATTAAGGAATCAATTGAGAGTTTAGAAACGATTTGCTTTTTTTGAATTTCATATTCTTTTTTAAGTATCAGTGCATTCTAAATTCACCCTTTATCTGCAAAATAAAAAGTCTTCATTTAAATACAGAGATTTTTTAAATGAAAAGATTCAGATTATGAAAAAAAAAAGGTATTGTATGAAGTAAGATAAGAATAAAATAGATGATTCATATCAAATCCTGTTAGTTACAAATCGATGACCGATAGTCTAGTCTAAGCCCAACATTTACCTTCCTACAATCCCGGGCAGCGCGGCCACATTGGCAATCTGCTTCACGCCCGGCAGGAAACCCCCGGTCATGCCGGGCCGGCAGGAATTGCGTAGCTCATCGAACATCAGCTTTTCCAGCCGGCTGTTTGCATAGAAAATTCCTTCCACGTTCATATTTGGCTGGAATCCTTTCTTGATCAGGAAACTGTTCGGCGAAATCCGCTCGATATACTTCAGCTCCTCATTGTACTCGCGGACCACCATGTTTGCCGGGTTGTTTTCTCTAAATTAGCTGTGGAAAATTGGAAACCTAACTTGATTTCCGCAGTTTTTGAACTCAAAAACACTTCAAATTAGTTCCAATTCGGCTGATAATTTGCACAACTTCTGAAATTGCGGCCGGGCTGATGAAACACCATAAAAAAGTGTTTGTTGACTAGTTTGCCATAAATTTTTATAGCAAATGACGAATGACACTGAAATAAAATGTATGTTTGAAAATAGTAATTTTTTAAAAGCTACACCAGAGAACATTAAATTGTAAAAATAACGACGAAAAACCAGTAAACCAAAGTAATTTAACTGTCGAATTGCAAAACCTTCAGAAATACCATCGGTTATTTGATTTAAATAAGTTATCAAAAAAAAATGGTTATTCATATAATTTTTGAAATTCTTGTAATTTCAGTAATTTTTGTAGTTTCTGTAATTTTTGTAATTTTTGTGATTTTTGTGATTTTTGTAATTTTTGTTATTTTTGTAGTTTTTGTCATTTTTTTCATTTTTGTCATTTTTGTCATTTTTGTCATTTTTGTCATTCTTGTCATTCTTGTCATTTTTGTCATTTTTGTCATTTTTGTCATTTTTGTCATTTTTGTCATTTTTGTCATTTTTGTCATTTTTGTCATTTTTGTCATTTTTTGTCATTTTTGTCATTTTTGTCATTTTTGTCATTTTTGTTATTTTTGTCATTTTTGTCATTTTTGTCATTTTTGTCATTTTTGTCATTTTTGTCATTTTTGTCATTTTTGTCATTTTTGTCATTTTTGTCATTTTTGTCATTTTTGTCATTTTTGTCATTTTTGTCATTTTTGTCATTTTTGTCATTTTTGTCATTTTTGTCATTTTTGTCATTTTTGTCATTTTTGTCATTTTTGTCATTTTTGTCAATTTTGTCATTTTTGTCATTTTTGTCATTTTTGTCATTTTTGTCATTTTTGTCATTTTTGTCATTTTTGTCATTTTTGTCATTTTTGTCATTTTTGTCATTTTTGTCATTTTTGTCATTTTTGTCATTTTTGTCATTTTTGTCATTTTTGCCATTTTTGCCATTTTTGTCATTTTTGTCATTTTTGTCATTTTTGTCATTTTTGTCATTTTTGTCATTTTTGTCATTTTTGTCATTTTTGTCATTTTTGTCATTTTTGTCATTTTTGTCATTTTTGTCATTTTTGTCATTTTTGTCATTTTTGTCATTTTTGTCATTTTTGTCATTTTTGTCATTTTTGTCATTTTTGTCATTTTTGTCATTTTTGTCATTTTTGTCATTTTTGTCATTTTTGTCATTTTTGTCATTTTTGTCATTTTTGTCATTTTTGTCACTGCTGGAGTGAGACAAGGATGTATCTTATCACCGCTACTTTTCCTCATCGTAATGGATGAGATTCTGACTGGATCGATCGACTGTGCACCGAACCGAGGATTGCCGTGGAATCCTTTAACAATGGAGCAACTGAACGACCTTGACCTGGCTGACGATATTGTTTTGCTCGCCCAAACACAACCGGACATGCAGAGCAAACTCGACGACCTCACCGAAAGTTCCCAGGCAGCAGGTCTCAAAGTCAATGTCGGAAAGACCAAGTCGATGGAGATCAACACAGGAAATCCCTCCAGTTTCATGGTAGCTGGGCAACAGGTTGAGAAAGTGGAGTGCTTCCAGTATCTTGGTAGCCAGATAACGCCTGATGGTGGTACCAGGAAAGACATCGAAACCCGGATCAGAAGGGCCCGATTTGCGTTTGCGAGTCTCCGAAACATCTGGCGGTCACGCCAGATCTCTCTACGAACAAAAATCCGAATCTTCAACTCAAACGTCAAATCCGTATTGCTGTACGGGTGCGAAACTTGGTGCACATATGCGGTGACGACGCGAAAACTGCAAGTATTTGTAAACCGCTGCCTGCGGAACATCATCCGCGCTTGGTGGCCTGGCAACTGGATCTCGAATGAGGAACTACATCGCCGGTGTCATCAAAGGGCGCTAGAAATCGAGATTCGGGAACGTAAGTGGAGATGGATTGGGCACACGCTGCGAAGAGATGAAAACGAGATTTGCAGAGAGGCGCTAGATTGGAATCCAGAAGGTCATCGAAGAAGAGGCAGGCCCAGAAACTCGTGGCGGCGAAGCCTAGCCGCTGAAATCCGAACTGTCGACGAAAATCTTGACTGGGACCAGGTGAAGACGCTGGCTCCGGATCGTCAACAGTGGAGGTCTTTTACCACGGCCCTATGCACCGGAGGATCGGCGCGGGATCATTAAGTAAGTTAAGTAAGTTAAGTAAGTTTGTCATTTTTGTCATTTTTGTCATTTTTGTCATTTTTGACATTTTTGTCATTCTTGTCATTTTTGTCATTTTTGTCAAAATTGTCAAAATTGTCAAAATTGTCAAAATTGACAAAATTGTCAAAATTGTCAAAATTGTCAAAATTGTCAAAATTATCAAAAATGACAAAATTGTCGAAATTGACAGAATTATCCAAATTGTCGAAATTGACAGAATTTTCAAAATTGTCAAAATTGACAAAATTATCAAAATTGACAAAATTGTCAAAATTGTCGAAATTGACAAAATTGTCAAAATTGTCAAAATTGTCAAAATTGTCAAAATTGTCAAAATTGTCAAAATTGTCAAAATTGTCAAAATTGTCAAAATTGTCAAAATTGTCAAAATTGTCAAAATTGTCAAAATTTTCAAAATTGTCAAAATTGTCAAAATTTTCAAAATTGTCAAAATTGTCTAAACGGTCAAAATTGTCAAAACGGTCAAAATTGTCAAAATTATCAAAATTGTCAAAATTTTTCAAAATTGTCAAAACTGTCAAAATTGTCAAAATTCTTAAAATTTTCAAAAATATCGAAATTGTCATAATTTTTTAAATTGTCAAAACTGTCAAAGTTGTCAAAATTATAAAAGGTATCAAAATTGTTTTGATTTTCAAAATTTTCAAATCTAGCGTAACATTTCAAAAGGGCGAAACTGCCAAATGTAAACAAATCGGGTTAACGGTCATTCCGGATGTACGCGGTTGCACTTTACCTAACTAACGCGGTTTCATCTTAAAATCACTTAAAACTTTCAAAAAATTAATAAAATTCAATTGGGCGAAACTTCCTGTTGGTGCATTTTCGTTGGAACGTGAAGTTACGCCTATTCAAAATGGGGTCAATTTTTCTATTCTTGTAGGACCAATAGGCGTAACTGAGTTGACCGTGTGTGACAAAACGGCCTAATTAGTTTTTGCGTGTAGGACCAATGGGCGACACTTCAAAACCAAAACAAAAACGGCCGATCAAATGGGCGAAACTTGCAGGCGTAACTGAAATCGAAAACAAAAAAAGGCGAAACTCGGAAATCTCGGAAATTTAGTGAAAAAAGTTAAAAATTTTGATAACCAACGAACAATAAGTGAATATAAAGCACATTTTTTGATTTTGTTGAACAAAAAGTGGTCGATTTCTTAAATAGGATTTGATGAGATGTTCCGAAATTTCAAACGCGTTTTTCTCGTTTCGAGCTAACTGCTAGTTTCGCCCTTATGAAATGTTACGCTAGAAATAGTTGCTTATTGTCAATCTTAATGTATTTTTACAGTAGTTTGTTTTTTGTTTTGAAATTAATAAAATTTTCTTTCATAATTAATGTATCATTCTAATTCAGTGTTTCAGTT
>NC_073692.1:46185065-46206389 GCF_029784155.1 Uranotaenia lowii | reverse complement strand
CTCCAAGTTTCGTCCGACATCCATTCACTTCTTCTTCCACAATTATTACCGAGAGTACCATGACTCGTCATGATAAAGGCATTCTTGATTCCACACCACTGTTTTTCGATTATTCCGTCTGTCGGCAGTTCCGAGGCTCGGGATTCAAACTGTTCAACATATATCCTTTTCACCTCTTGATTCTCCAACCGGCGAACGTCGTATCGACACCCGACTTTCTCCTCGCTCCGTTGGACACGCGCAACTCTCAGTTGTATCTTGCCAAGGACGAGGTGATGGTTAGATGCAATGTCTGCGCTTCGTTTGTTGCGGACATCAAGAAGGCTCCTTCAACATTTTCAGCAGATGCAGATGTGGTCAAATTGATTTCTGTTCGGCCATCTCGGGATACCCAAATGACCTTATGTGCTGGTCGATGGAGGAAGAGCGATGCACCAATCACCATGTTGTTGTTGCCAAGAAATTCTACAAACGGCTCTCCATTTTCGCTCATCTGTCCTAGGCCATGGCGCCCCATGGTACCGCTCAAGGTCCTGATTGTCGGAGCCAATCTTTTCGTTGAAGTCGCCCAAATGGATTTTAATGTCACCCTTCGGAATTTTCTCAACCAAGCTGTTCAATTGACTGTAAAACTGCTCTTTCTTCTGCAAATCGGCAACGTCAGTTGGCGCATAACACTGGACCATTGTAAGGTTTCGAACCCATTTTCTAAATCGGGCTATGATTATTCTTTCGTTTATCGGTTCCCATCTAATGAGGTCCGCAGGTCGCATTTCATAAATTCAGCCGCTCGATGCGAGACAGACGCTGTTTGAGCCGCCCCTGACCTGGGGAACAGACGCGTGCGGCCATCTTCTCGGTCTGCATACGACCAAAGCATCCACCGGGGTTGGGTACCCGATCTCCGCTTAGATTACCCGCATCCCAGTCGGTACCACGGAGAGGTTGAGATAGGAGTTGTAAATAAAAGGTGATATGACCACTATGGGGCTCCGTGTTACACATTATCTGGCGAATAGTGAGAAGAATGGAACTCTTAATAAACGAATAGATAAACAGGTTTTAGAAACCTGCAAATATCCTACTATAAATCGTTACCTTCACATGCTCTATGGAGCCACTTCCACGCGTTTCTCGTAAATTTGGTATATAATGTTCTCATCTTTCATTTCTTCGAACTTTCTATCCGTCTTTAAAGTTTCATAATCTTAAGATGTTCCTACTAAAAAGGATATCACCTTTCACCGATAAATTTAATAACAAACATATACTACTGTGACTAATATCTTCATAAAAATTGTTATAGTAAACCGGTTGCCTGAAAAATTGAACATTCTGCATTAGAAATTTGAAAACAGTGCACAGTATTGTTTTATTAGTGATCGTCCACACTTAACCCGGTTGATTGATACTTAGGTACTCGTAATACTGTTTCTACCTTCTAAACTGTAAAAAAATCACAATGGTCTTTTCTCTAGAGCAATCTTCACAAATTTTCGAATATCTGTATTGTTCTTTTATTCCTGATTTTTTATCTTAATTTTCGTTTGAAAAAAATGCTTTGTTTGTTGAATAATTTAAACGTATTCACTCATGCTTAGACTTTTTGTAATCTCACATGTCCAATTATTACGAAACCCCAGCTTATCCCTTGATGACTGCGATCGGGCGCAATTTGATAGCCTTAGCACTGATGCCTACATCGTGACAGGTTTGTATCACATCCCGAACATCCTTGTACGAATCGGGTGCCTCCTCTTGGACCAGCTTGGGAGAGGCAACCCGAATCGAAATACCCTTGGCCTCCAAATCCCGCAGCACATCTTTGTAGTCCAGGTTTCGGCGGGATTTGGCTCTTGAAAGGCTGCGTCCTGCACCGTGACAAGTCGAGCCGAAGGTGGCTTCCATACCTTTCTCTGTTCCGGTGAGTACGAAACTGCAGGTCCCCATGGAACCACCGACTAGGACGGGTTGACCTGTTAATTGGTAATCTACGGGGATTAGAGGGTGATGCGGTGGGAAGGCTCGAGTTGATCCTTTCCGATGCACAAGGAGCTGTTTGGGCCTTCCGTTGATCATGTGTTCTTCCATTTTGGCTACGTTGTGAGACACGTCGTAAATGACGTGCATATCCAAATCATCGGGGGTGGTGTTGAATTGTTTGGCAAAAGCTTGTCTAGTGAGGAATGTCATGGAACTTCGATTGACCCAGGCGAAATTAGCAGCAGCAGCCATAGCTTTAAGATAGTTTTGTCCTTCATTGGAATTGATTCTGGCACAAGCCAGCTGACGATCGTTGGTTTCGATTTTGTCTCGCTTCATGGCCTTTTCCATCTCGACCAGAGCATCTGTGGCAACTTGATGGCCAAAACCTCGGCTTCCTGAATGGATCATAACACAAATTTGGCCCAGCTCTTCGATTCCCATCTTGCTAGCTGCATACTTATCGTAAATTTCCTCAACCACCTGAATTTCCGCATAATGATTTCCCGCTCCCAGCGTTCCCAACTGAGGCAGACCACGCTTCTTGGCCCTCATGCTCACCTTACCCGGATCGGCATTCAACATTCGACCGTACTCTTCGCAGTGCTCCTTATCCTCGGCCCAAACGTAACCCTCTCTCAGGGACCAATCCATACCCATTTCCAGCGCTTCCTCCAGATCGTGAGCATTCATCGGAATGATACCCTTCGATCCAACTCCCACCGGAATGTGATCGAACAGACTCTGTGCCAACTGTTCCTGGACCGGTTTAACGTCCTTCTCGAAAAGATTGGTCCTCAGCAACCGCACTCCGCAGTTGATGTCGAAACCAACCCCTCCTGGAGATACGATCGAAGTCGGATCACCCATATCGAAGGCGGCCATGTTTCCGATAGCAAACCCGTACCCGGAATGAATATCCGGAAGACCGACAGATCTAAAAGAGTTTGTTCAGAATGAAAAAAAGAACAAATTGAAATCTCACAATTAGAGTTTTGAAAAAGAACAATATTTTTTTTCAAACTTTTAGTTATGACATTAAGGAATTAAAGAATTAAGAAACGATATTTGCTATTTTTGAAGTTCAGATTCTTTTTTAAGTATCAGTGCATTCTAAATTCATCCTTCATCTGCAAAATAAAGTCTTCATTTAAATACAGAGATTTTTTAAATGGAAAGATTCAGATTATGAAAGAAAAATAAGGTATTGTATGAAGTAAGATAAGAATAAAATTGATGATTCATATCCAATCCTGTTAGTTACAAATCGATGAGCGATAGTCTAGTCTAAACCCAACATTTACCTTCCCACAATCCCGGGCAGCGCGGCAACATTGGCAATCTGCTTCACGCCCGGCAGAAAACCGCCGGTCATGCCGGGCCGGCAGGAATTGCGTAGCTCGTCGAACATCAGCTTTTCCAGCCGGCTGTTCGCATAGAAAATTCCTTCCACGTTCATATTCGGCTGGAATCCTTTCTTGATCAGGAAACTGTTCGGCGAAATCCGCTCGATATACTTCAGCTCCTCATTGTACTCGCGGACCACCATGTTTGCCGGGTTGTTTTCTCTAAATTAGCTGTGGAAAATTGGAAACCTAACTTGATTTTCGCAGTTTTGAACTCAAAAACACTTCAAATTAGTTCCAAATCGGCTGATAATTTGCACAACTTCTGAAATTGCGGCCGGGCTGATGAAACACCATAAAAAAGATAAAAAAAAGTGTTTGTTGACTAGTATGCTATAAATTTTTATAGCAAATGACAAATGACACCGAAATAAAATGTGTGTTTGAAAATAGTAAGTTTTTTGAGAGCTACACCAGAGAACATTAAATTGTAAAAATAAAAACGAAAAAACCAGTAAACAAAAGTGTAATATTTTAACTATTGATTTAAAATACCTTCAGAAACTCTATGTTATTGATAAAAAAATAAATTTTGATGATTTTTTCATTTGTCATTGTGAACATTTTTATGGTTTTTGTCTTTTTTGTTATTTTTGTCATTTTTGTTTTTTGTCATTTTTGTAATTTATAAAAATTAGGTAATTCTTGAAATTTTCGAAATTTTTGTAATTTTTTGTCATTTTTGTGATTTTTGTCATTTGTGTCATTTTTGTCATTTTTGTCATTTTTGTCAATTTTGTCATTTTTGTCATTTTTGTCATTTTTGTCATTTTTGTCATTTTTGTCATTTTTGTCATTTTTGTCATTTTTGTCATTTTTGTCATTTTTGTCATTGTTTGTCATTTTTGTCATTTTTGTCATTTTTGTCATTTTTGTCATTTTTGTCATTTTTGTCATTTTTGTCATTTTTGTCATTTTTGTCATAATTTTTGTAATTTTTGTAATTTTTGTAATTTTTGTAATTTTTGTAATTTTTGTGATTTTTGTAATTTTTGTAATTTTTGTAATTTTTGTAATTTTTGTAATTTTTGTAATTTTTGTAATTTTTGTAATTTTTGTAATTTTTGTAATTTTTGTAATTTTTGTAATTTTTGTATTTTTTGTATTTTTTGTAATTTTTGTAATTTTTGTAATTTTTGTAATTTTTGTAATTTTTGTAATTTTTGTAATTTTTGTAATTTTTGTAATTTTTATAATTTTATGTTATTTTTGTGATTTTTGTGATTTTTGTGATTTTTGTGATTTTTGTCATTTTTGTGATTTTTGTCATTTTTGTCATTTTTGTCATTTTTGTCATTTTTGTCATTTTTGTCATTTTTGTCATTTTTGTCATTTTTGTCATTTTTGTCATTTTTGTCATTTTTGTCATTTTTGTCATTTTTGTCATTTTTGTCATTTTTGTCATTTTTGTCATTTTTGTCATTTTTGTCATTTTTGTTATATTTGTCATTTTTTTGTCAAATTTTTCAAAATTGTTAAAATTGTCAAAATTGTCAAAATTGTCGAAATTGTCAAAATTGTCAAAATGGTCTAAATTGTCAAATTTGCAAAAATTGTCGAAATTGTCAAAATTGTCAAAATTGTCAAAATTGTCAAAATTGTCAAAATTTTCAAATTTGTCAAAATTTTCAAAATTGTCAAAATTGTCAAAATTGTTAAAATTGTCAAAATTGTCAAAATTGTCATAATTGTCAAAATTGTCAAAATTGTCAAAATTGTCAAAATTGTCAAAATTGACAAAATTGACAAAATTGTCAAAATTGTTAAAATGTTCGAAATTGTCAAATTGTCAAAATTTTCAAAATTGTCAAAATTGACAAAATTGTCAAAATTATCAAAGTTGTGAAAATTGTCAAAATTTGTCAAAATTGTCAAAATTGTCAAAATTGTCAAAATTGACAAAATTGTCAAAATTGTCAAATAGTCCATGTTGCCGCGGTGGAATGAAACGCCACTTCTGGATAGCTGAACAATTTTATTGTTGCTTTTAAGCTGTAGATTTTAGGGAATTCAATTAGAATTTGGTAACTTCAAGAAAGTGAAATATTGTTAACTTACAATTTTAGTGGCGTTATCCTATTTTTAGCGCACAACGTAGAATTTAAGATTGGTTACCACACTTGTTCTAACCTATAATTTTAGGTTATAAAATTTTATCAATAAATGTTTCGCAAATTAAGTTTGAAATACTCACGATATATTCCTGCTTCCTAAGCTAATATCGTAGAACAACCGAGGAAAATACTTTACGGTATTGCGTAGGAAACTATCCCGACTTAATCGGTATCCAGTTTAGCTAACCTATACATTTTAATAAAGTAAGTTTTAACAAAGTGTTTTTCAAAAAACAGTTCAAAGCACTTACGACTTATTCAGAAAGTCCGGAAATGGTCACTTGAACACTAGCGTTTACAAAGGGATATTACCACAACTTTGACTTTTTAGCAAATTATTATTTAATGCTTCCTACTATCAAACTCACGTTTTCCTCAATTTCAATCCTCTTCCTGTCTCTCTTAACCTTTTCTTTCTTCTCTTCAATTCCTACTATCAGCTAAATCTGTCAATCATTTCTGTTTGTATACGCCCTACACTGCTACTCTAAACGAGCGGTAACGGCTGAGCGTTACGTCGCAACAGTCCAATTTGTCAAAATTGTCAAAATTGTCAAAATTTTCAAAATTTTTAAAATTTTCATAAATGTCGTAATTGTCAAAATTGTTTTGATTATCAAAATTTTCAATTCTAATGTATTTTTACAGTAGTTTGTTTTTTGGTTTGAAATTAATGAAATTTTGTTTCAAAATTACTGTATCATTTTAATTCAGTGTTTCCCTTATTTTGACACCTTAACACACTCACACCAATGCAAAAAGCGATTCAACAGTCATCATCATCAAAATCGTCATCAGCAAGCCACTGATGGGAAACTAGCGAACATTCTTCCAATCCAATTTTTCATCAGTTTCATTGAAGAAAAAGTCTCGCTCGGTTGTGTCATCGTTGAATACGCGCACGCAGCAAGTAATATCGTAAATATTGAAAATTCACCGAGTAGGGAGCTACAGCACAACATTTCCACAAATCGGAACGGGAACGGTGTAGGGCGTCGATTATTTTCGGATACGCGGATTTGGTGTGGCAATTCCCGACGGTCGTCGAGTCATCAAATTGTCAGACATCATCCAGTTTTATACAGGAACGCGATCCACGAAAGTTTCAACTGGTGGTGGAACCTTTTAGGTGAACTGACCAGTTTGGATATCTCAGTTTCCAGATGTAATCCAAATAATTAAGTTCAATTCCACCGTAAGAATTTGGAACAATAATTATTGGAAGTTTTTTTTTCCTCCTTTCTAAAAAATTGGTGTGGCCAAGTCTTGTTTTGTGCAGATTGCGTATGTGTCTGTGTCCTATGTTGGGAATAAGCTAATCGAAGTGGCTTTAGCTAATCTTCCGCTGAGCCATCGAGAATCGAGACACCATAGCGCCAACGTAACGATAATAATTGGCCACTTTTGGCAGAAGTGGGTAAGTTCCTGGGAAATTTTCCCGAACCGATAAGAGCCAAGTGGAGTCGTGAGCCAATTTAAGCAGCTGGAGACCAATCCGGGAAGGGCTGTTTCCAGATTGACTTGAAGGACGGTCACATAATCTCCGACTATACGGTGACGACTCAAGAGTGTTTGTATTACTGTTATTTTTTTGCTGTCGTCGAGTGCCTGTGATGTGATCAAGCTTCTCGCAAATCTTTCAAGGAGTGGAAAGGTGAAATCCACGCAAGAAGAAAGTGGCACACTATAGCTTACTAGCTAGCCGAAAACAAAAAGAGAAATCGCAATCGAATCGTCGAAGATTCCGCAATGTTTATCTATGGGAGCGGGTAATGTACGCAGCAAAAGTAGAAGTGCGGTTTTGACGTATCCGGATAATAAGAGCTGGTATAAGGTGGATTAAGTGAAAAATAACAAGAATGGGAGTCTGTCTGTGCAAGGACAAGGTGGAGGAAGGCTACCTGAATGGGGATAGTCGGGATTCGTATGCGGCCAGTGGGAACGAAAGTGGGGGAGATGGCCAGAACCAGCACCATCATGGTCATCATCATCACCACCACCATCATCTGGGGCGAGGGGGTGGTGGAGGACCCGGTGGAATGGCCGGCAGTGGTGGGGTACGGTTTTGTAGCCGGATGGACCACCGGAAGGTTTCGCTGTCAGACCAAGTAGACGAGCTGGTCAAGGAAACGCTTGACATCATTGGATCGATCGTGGACAAGTAAGTGCGCTAGAAGAGTTTTGTACTAAACTGATTGATAACGTTTGTATTAATAATATATTTCTACGCAATGAAATTCAATCTGAATTCTACATCTAATAGTTTAGTAGTTTCATCAAATAACTCAATAATTTATCTTTAATGCATTCTAGGCTCAATCCACATTGGCTCATGTATGATAATTTTTATAAAAACAGTTCAGTTCTGAATGAGCTTAAAGAAAATACTAAATGTTCCAAGTGTATAATGAGCAAAAAAAGTACAAACGAGTCAATTTCCAAATATCCAGAACTTGAATACTTAAACATTTTCACAGATCTCAGACTAAGAAGGAAACTTTGAAGGATTGATTGTAGTCATTCATGTTGAAGGAGATCTACTGGTGTGTACTACTGTGTAAAAAATCAGTTATTCCGACTGTGATAAGGTGTACATTGGACAAACCAGAAGGAAACTGATAGATAGATCCGAGGAACACATGGCTATAGCCAGATCTGACTTGAAGAAGGAAATCTTTCTTTCACGGAATCCTAGATCTGCAGTAGCATTACACATGTGTGAATCTGGTCACTCTATTGATCGAGAAAATGTTTCGCTGATTCGGTATTTGAATAGCAATTGGTATAAATTGGATGCTGCTGAAAGCATTGAAATTTTCAATCAAAAATCAGTTAATCTCTTAAACAGAGACACCGGACTAGGTCACAATTGGTTGTTCAAATTCTTAGGCAAACAAAAATACAATTATTTACCTGACAATACCCAGAGAAAGTAAGTTGCTATCAAAATACCGGTATCTGAACTTTTCTTATACCGTGGTTGAATTAAAGGGAATCTTTTTATTGCTTTGATTCAATTTCTTTCACTCTTTTCTCTTTTGTCTTCCTATCTATTGGCTACTAGGACGTGGCTGGCGCCGTCATTGATGTTCAAAGAGAGAGCTACTCCCAAGCATCACTCTTTTGACCTCTCTACACAAACTTGATGGCCTCGGTCAATGGTAGCGTAGCAACCATTGGCGATGGTTATGAAAAGTCAATTGAGCTTAGTTAAAAAGCGATGCCTTTTCAAGGATGTCATTTTGTTGTCCGCATGGAAGGTAAAACTCCTTAGTTCAGCTTATTCAGTGAGAGAGAGTGCAATTTTTTCTTCGTCTCTCCCCAAGCTGTGCAGGGAGAGATAAATCGCACTGCAATCAAGAGTGAGATTGTCAACACATAAGGGCGAACAAGAGCCTTCACACCTTCTGATGTAGAATTTCCTTTTCCGGAAAAATCTATTGGGCATTGTGTTGAGGAGCAATCTGGGAGCTAACACGGTTTTTTCTAGATACGCTTACGAGAAAAGACGCTGCTCTCCGAACCAAAGATGTCCCGATTTTTCAGGATTTGTCCTAATTTTCGAGAGACGGTCTTCCTGATTTTTCAAAAACTTTCGAATTGTCCTGATTTTTGAAAAGTGGTGTTTAAAATTTCCTGATATCCAAAAAAAAATCTAAATTATAATTGAACATCAAATGACTCTGTAATAAAAAAGTTTAACTCTTAAACCTATGATAATCTTCGGGCAACTTTTAAATGGGTGAACATTTTTCTGTGTGCATGCAAGCAAAAGTTTGTTTACATGCTTATAAATTATAAAGTGTTGTGCAATCAATTTGTTCGGATTAGTTTTTTCATCTTTGCTATGGTTCGTATTGAACTTAAACTATAAAGAAAATTCTGCACACTTGTTGCACTGAAAAGGGTGTTACCTACAACCAAATCGCAAAACGGTTCAAAGTACACCACACAAGCGTGAAAAATATCATCAACAAATATGGCAACGAGTCGTCCTAGATCCGGAAGAAAACCTGGTTCCAGCCAGCCCCAGTTGGAGTCACTCATATCAAACGTAACCGATCGGTATCACCGCGTGATCTAGCTAAAAAGTTCAAAACCAGCATTGGGATGATTCAGAGAATCAAGGCCAGGAACTCCTTGGAGACGTACAAGAAGCAGAAGGCACCTAAGAAATCAGTAGAGCAACAATCAAGGGCACGGAAACTTTACGAACGGATTCTGGACAACAGCAACAAGTGCATGTTAATGGACGAGGAAACCTACGTCAAACAGGATTCAGAAACGCTTCCCGGGTCACAATTCTACACGAAATCGACGGACGAGCGAGCAGGTGGATGATGGCGACTGCACGATTGCGATGGAAAAAAATAAGGCAGAAGGTTGTTTGAAAAAAGATTGCTGCCCTTCTATAAATAGCATCTGTACCCCTTCTCTTCTAGCCCGGTTTGGCATCTGTACATTACGCCAAGCCTGTACTGCAGTGGCTTTCAGACAAGAACATCCAATTCGTCGGGAAAAATATCAATCCCCCAAATTGTCCAGATCTCCGACGACCGATTAATGTTTGTCAAAAGGAAGTTTCTCCGGCGCTGAAACCCAATCCTTCCTGCTTCGCGCTTTAGTTTGCGGTAAATCTCTTCCACCGCCGCAGATGATCTGTCGACTATATCAATGTTATCGGCAAAGTAGAAAAGTTGACTGGATCTGTTGAAAATCGTGCCCCGCATTTCGCCCACCGCTTGTCGAATAACATCTTCTAGAACTAGACAATTCACCCGAAATCCGCACAAAGCGGAGCGTTCCATCCATCGTCGCCTTGATCAGTCTATTCAGCTTCCCAGAACAGCCATTTCTCGTCCAAGATCTTCCATAGCTCGTCACGATCGATCGTGTCGTATGCGGCTTTGGAGTCGTAATTAGATAGATTTAATATTCACGCCATTTTTGGAGTATTTGCCGTGAAGGGAATATCTGATCTGTCGTAGACCGTCCTTCCATGAAGCCAGCCTGATAACTTCCCACGAATTTGTTTACTTACGGCATTAAGCCGTTTAGTTGGATTCGGGATATTGGCATTGGCATTGAGGACGATGATCGTCTTGGTCTCATGCATGTGCGCAGTTCAGGTGTTCATCGAAGTGCTGCTCCCACCTCAAGATTGTCCGTCAGGATGCCTTCGTCCTTATCCCGGCACATTTCGGCCTGCGGCTATTAGTTGATCTATGTTTCGACAGTCTATTTGTAAAATTATAAAAACAATTATGAACTCTTGAAGAAGATGTTCTAGATTTTAAAACAAAATTTAATAACAACACGGAAAAAGTCTGGAAAATTTTTGAAGATTTTGTTTTGGCTGTAAAATGCTTCTGGTGGTAGTGAAGTGGCTCAAACCGTATTCGTTTTCACCAATCGATAGTGTTGCGCCGTCCTGGCTAAAAACGAGCATAAATCGAGTTTTGTCCTCACTTGTGCTGGTGTGCGTGATATAAATTCACGATAGAATAGAGTTGTTTTTGACATTTCTTACGCACACTTGCTGAGCGTGTACAGATGAGACGGGACAATTAATCTTATACCGTATTTGTTTATGCCGAGTGTTGCACTAGTGTTGCACTGGTGCACCACTAGGTGCTGTCAAACTGTTTGTTTATTCGGACGGTGTTTTGACCTGGTGTTGCACTGCCATCGGGCAGTGTTGCCCCGAAAATTTTGTCAGTGTTGCGAGAGAGCATGTGAGTGAGCGAGGTAGCAATACACTGGCGACGATTTGTGTTTGTTTTTATCTGGTACGGTCGGTACGGTGGAAAACTCCACGCGTGGAGAAAACAAATACAGTATTAAAAAAAACTCCCGGTATAAAAAACGACACACATGGTCGTTTTTGAGGTTGATTGTCCCAAAACTGAAAAGTGTTGGTGAAACAACCAGCATAATATCACGAACGATTGGTGAGGGCACAAGCAACACTGGATCCACTGGATATTTCCAGAGTGCGCCACCGTCTGCGCTTAGTTCACTATCGATGCAAAACTGAGCGCATTAACGAGCAGAAAACAGCAAAAAGTGCACTACCGGTAGTGCACCGGGGCACAACTGAACGAAAACGAAAACTGTGTTTCTTAGAATTTAAGTCGTTCTAGTGAACTTTTCCTCTGAGAAATGATAGAAAAGATTATTTGTCACAATACAAATGAAGAAAAACATCATTCGAAGCCCTAGGTTGGCATTTTTTGAGAAATAATGGAATGGGTCGTTTTGCTCGCTGTCGCGTCCCCTAAAAGTAAAAACACGACAAATTATTTTGCATCACTCATCATTTAGAACTTCCGTTTCGCAAACTGTTGACGGCAGCAAAATCATCGGAAAAGAAATGACATATTTTGAAACAAAAGGATAGTTATTTGAAAATTTACGAGATTTGATGAATAACCTGAAGTCTAGCTAACTTACTTTTTTATAATTGCTAATTGAATTTTTGAGGAATTAAAAAAGTTTGAAATGTATTGAAATACTACTGCCTAAAAATTAAAATACACCATATAAATAAGATTTCGTATGTCTTCATTTTCAATTTTTCCCGGGATCCCCAGAATTCCTGGGAAAAGGATCGTCAGATTTCTCGATTCCCAGGAACGTTAAAATGGCCGGGAAATGGACACTCTAGGAGGGGGTGCTCAAAACCTCAAAACTTCACTGGAACAATTGTTTACTCGAAAAACCACTTCATGCCAAATTTCACATCAATCGGTCCAGCTGTTTCTGAGTTCTTGAAGAACACAGATAGAAATTCTATCTAATTTTCAAGGGATTTTAGCGATTTTTGCTTAACTTCAAATAACGATTAAACGCTTTAAACAAAAAACATATCTCCAGTTTTTTGATATTGTGTAGGGCCGTAGGAAGAGCTGACTCATGGGGGGGGGGGGGGGGGGGGGGGTTTGGTGACCATTTTGTTTCTATGACATATTTGCTCAAAAAATGCATGAATTGAAAAAATTATAAATACTTATTATTTTTAAATACAATTTGATTATTCATTTTTAAGTTCGTTTTTATAGTTAAATAGAAACTAGTTTTCCGTGTTAAATACATCCTAAAATCTTTCAAATGATAATTAGGATTTTTATAAAGAATTTTTTAGCACCATAATAGGAAACTTACTTTCATAGAAGGTTGAAATCTCAAGTTTGCATCAAAATCTGGTGAACTTAACTTAAGATTACAAGAAGTTCTGCCGCACGTTTCCGGGCAGGGCAAATCCGAGCTATTTTATTTAAAACCTGGCAAAATTCGGACAATCAATCTAAAAATTTTCAAATCCAGAACTATTCAACAAAAATCAAGGAAAAAAATCGACTGATTTTTTCCGCAGAAAAACACAACCAGATTTTGAATCGTATCTCAGTCTCTCAAAAAGTCGTTTATGGTTATTTTAATAAATCTAGCTTGTAAAATTTTATTTTTGGGCAACAAAGTTGAAAGATGATATTTTTTTTTTTTCATTTTGCGACGTAAATGTGAATAAATCCGGAGAAAAAATGTTTTTTTTTTCTAACAAAATTTGGGCGGCTTTCTCTATTTTTTTTAAATTAAATATCCCGACAAGCCCGGGTAAAACCGGGTATTCTGGCCAGCTGAATTTTGCTTATGTGATTTGAACTTACAATTATTTTTATTTTTTCTAAGGGAGTCTTCAACTTTGAATGAAAATTTTAAAATAAATCCATTTTTCAAAGGTAAAAGTAAAAGACTAAAATTTTGAAATACAAATCGGATTTATGCAAACTAGATTTTAGTTAAATATTTTCGTTCGAAATTTGGTTCTTGAAAATACTGCAATATTAATAATGTTGAACAATACGCCAAAACATATGGAATTCCCACAAATTTGTTGAAAAGAAGATACATGTTTCTTTATCATCAATTAATTTTCATCAAATATCAATTTCTGTGGAAGGATTTTTTGCAAAATGAACTATAATTCTACTAAATTCTACTGTCATTTACAATTGAATTGTGCGAACGAACTGACTTTGGTTAAATTCTAAAATCGAAGTAACAATCACAATTATCATCCTGCAATCTCTTGTAATTTAAAATCTTACCGAAATAGTCATCTTGATAATTTTATTTCGATTGTGGAACTCATTTACGAGCCAAATCTGAATTTTGAACTTCAATTAAAAATTTGAATTGTCAATTTGAATTGTTTCGGAATTTCAATACGTTTTCAGAAACGTACAAAAAAAAAGGGTTTCTGATTTTAGAAATATGAGCCAAGAATTGAAATCAGTTTCGTAGCCCTTAATCATGAATTCACAATATAAATTCGGATGTTTTGGGTTTCAATGATTATTTTTTATTTCAAAAACGTATTCCTTTTCCGACTTGCAAATCTAAATAAATAAATATATCGCTTTTTTGAAGCTTTGATATGTTTGGACTCATGCAAAGTTTTAATATTTATGAGCTTAGAATTTGAATATCACATAAGAACTAAATTTTTTAAAACGCCTTTTTTCATATTCGAAAAAATATTTACTAAATGAAAAAAAAATGCGTATGAGTTTCAAGAACCATGAATCAAATTTTATAGGAAATGTTAAACCAAATTTAAATGACGACTTAAAACACAGCTTTTTATTTAATTTTTTTATGATGATTCGAACCGGAAACAAGAATCCTAAACTGGATACCTAATCCGAAATTTGAAAACACAAATTCAATTTATATTTTGATAGTAAGAAACCAGAATTAAATTCAGTTATCTATATATATAAAAATGAATTTCTGTCTGTCTGTCTGTCTGTCTGTCTGTCTGTCTGTCTGTCTGTTCCCTATAGACTCGAAAACTACTGAACCGATTTGCGTGAAACTTGGCAGGTGGGGGTATTGGAGGCAGGGGAAGGTTCCTATTATGGTATGAGACCCCTCCCTTTCTCATGAAGGGGGGGGAGGGGCCTCCCAAGAAAAAGTCAATTTTTCGCATAACTCGAGAACGCATCAAGCAAATGGTATAAAATTTGGCATGGGGTGGTATTTAGGAACGAGAAATATTTCTATGAATATTAGAAATATTTCTATTACCCCTCCCTCTTCTCAATGGGGTGATAGGAAAGGGAGAGGGGGGTTACCTTACAATTTTTCAGATAACTCGAAAACTAATCAAGATATTTGAACCAAATTTGGCATGGGAAGGTATTTGGATACGAACAATATTTCAATGATAATGTGAGACCCCTCTCTCTTTGTAATTGAAAGAGGGAGGGGAATCTTTCATATTTTTTGACATACCTAAAAAACTAATAAAGCAAATGGAACCAAATTTGGCATGGGAAGGTATTTGGATACGAAAAATATTTCTATGATTATTTGAGACCCCTCCCTCTTTTCAGTAGGGAGATATAAAGGGGGGAGGAGCCCTCTTTTTAATTTTTTACATAACTCAAAAACTCATCAAGCAAATGGAACCAAATTTGGCATGGGCGGATATTTGGGAACGTAACATGTTCTAATAATTGTTTGAGACCCCTTCTTTCTTCCAGCTGGGAGAAAGGAAAGAGGGAGGGAAGTTTCATACAATTTTTATTGCATAACACAAGAACTACAACAACAAATGGAACCAAATTTGGCATGGAACGATATTTGGGTACGAGAAATGCTTCTATTAATATTTGGTGTCCCTCACTCCTTCAAAAAGGTGGATGAAAAGGGGAGAAGAGGTCTCCCTTAAAATTTTCAGTATAACTGGAGAGCTGATCGAGCAAATTGAACCATGTTTGGCATGTGAGGGTATTTGGATACGAGAAATGTTTCTTTTATAAATTGAAACCCCACCTTTTTTCAACGGAAAGATATAATTGGGAAAGGGGGGCCCATACAATTCCATACAATTTTTTGCATAACTCGAGAATTAATAGAGAAAATGGTGGTATCAAAAAGTATTTAAGTACAAAAAATACTTTTATGAATATTAGGTTCTTAATCCTTTATTCAATTGGGAGAACGGAAAGGGAATGGTACCTCCTTTCAAGTTTATGCATAACTCAAGAATTTGCAACCCAAATAAAACCAAATTTGGCATGGGATTTTAATACGAGAAATTTTTTTAAGTCAAACAATTCCTTTCTTGCAGTGGGATGATAGAATTGGGAATAAAGGAAGGGAAGAGGAAACCTTACATTTAACTTTTTTCCGAGAAATGGACAAAACTTAACATGGAAAATCATGGAAGGGACGGACAGGGGGGGGGGCCTTTTATTACTTTTTTAGAATAAATGCAGAATATATCAAGCAAAAACAATCATAATTTATAAGTTGAATTGTCTGCGTACGATTTATTTGAGACCCTCCTTTTTTAGGGCGAAGCTTAAAGAAACAGATTAGAATTATCAGATTTTTAACACAAATTTATAGATCAAGATTCAGAATATTAGTTTAATTTATTTTTGGATTGCAATCCTAAACTCCAGCTGCAGCTCTCATTTTATAGCGGTTGCTTATGAATTATGTTATAATTTGATTTAAAATAATGCCAACAAAAAAATAAAAATTTGAGTAAATTCTGAAAATATCATTCGATTTTGAAAGGTGTAGCAAAGCACACCGGGTCAGCTAGTACTAAATAAATTACTATCCATAAGTGAGAAAATTTTGAAAATCTGTAGCTAATTTCTGAACCTGGGATTCGTTTTGAGGTCAGTTTTGAGTCAAGATTGTTAGGTACTATCGAATAACCTTACTCCATCATCATAATTTGATTAAAAATGGGGGGGGGCCCTCATGGGGGGGGGGGTTTAAATCCCAAACCCCCACCCCCCTCGTTCCTACGGCCATGGTGTAGTGTGTTATATGTAAGGCTATGATCATTTAGAAACCGGACAGTTTCAAACGTGTGTATTTTAACTTCATTTCTTCCAAAGAAAAACTTTCTTTGGAGGAAATGGAGGTGTTAATAGGACATTTAATATAAAAATATAAAAAAAATTATCAATGATACTCTTAATTTTTAATAAAATTTCTTTTTTATCTTTGCACACTTTTTTAACTCATGTATTGATCAATTATTTTTACCACAGAAGCAAAACCTTTGCAAAATCATCATATTTTACACAAACTCACCTGGAAAAAGCAATTGGAATCTTGTTGGAACCTTTTCATGAGTAGGCATCTCGAAGAATTTGATCTCTTAAATCTGGTTTTAACATAAATTTCTTTGTCCATCAGAACACATCTGTCACATTGCGTAAAAATCGGTTGGACAGATTGCGATCTAATGAACTTCTCACTCTTGGTTATTTACATGGCATCTACTAGTCAGGCATAATTTTTTGCCTGCCGTAAATTAATTTATTGCATTATTTAAGGGGTCTACATTCAGTTATCGGATTACTCCCCAATAACCATAGACTTTTTACCATATTTAAGATCAAGGGTTCCACTCTGATGCTTGGTTTGAACTTCGTGAGCATCCTAGAGTTACTCCTTCAGACAAAATTAACAGTTCATGAGTTTTCAAGTCGACAATGAAGAACTTTCGAGGCGAAAAATGTGTAAAAGGCACAAATTTGTGCAAAATTATTTTCACCATGTCTTTTTGCATTGTAAATATCTCAAACACTCGTTAACTTAAAAATGTGGAAAAAATAGGCTAGATAGTCCATTTCATAACCAACACAACGCTGCTAAAGTTTTGCATATCCTATCTCTAGTAATGTAGCTATCACCGAAATGAAGTGTCCGGATACTAAATTATCATAGCTTTACTTTTAAATGCAATCAACGAAAAAAAAATCGACTTGCTCCATTTGGAGTTATCGTTGCTCAAAAAGAGTCATTTTTCATCACAAATTGCCTAATAGCTTCAAAACAGAAACAAATGTTGGTTATCTGTTTTCCACAAAAGATGCGCATGATGATTATCTAAAATTTTGTGTCACAAATATTTTTGATAAAATATCACCTAGAAAGACACAATGAAAAATATGTTTTTGTAGGACCACCCTAACCTTATAAAAGCAAATTGCCATAAAACTTTTATTTCAAGAGATATTCATATGAATTATTAGGTTCTACAATATTGTAGAACAATGTAGGCCTCTATCTTATCACAATTAGAAAATAATTTTTATATCTCAGAAACTTTATGAACCACCCTAATATTATTTCACTCAAAACGCCTTCAGTCATTGTAAAAGTTTGTCTAAGTCAATAAATGCATCAAGACTGAAATAAATGTTTTCCGCTGAATTTCATTTCTGGACCACTGTGCCATGGCGTAGAGGATAGCGTTCAGCCAACGGTCATGAGATCGAGTCCCGGTCACGACGAGGAAACGTCAAGCTTCATTGAGATCCTATATGTGTTTGTGCTCGTTTGAAAAAAAAAACTCTGTGAAAAGTTGAAGCAGCGAGCAGCGTCGAAGGCATGTTCCACTTACTGAAAAAATGTATGCAGGTCTACGGAAGGTATTTTGAGCTGTTCTTGTATCTTTTTTGGTTCAACCTGATAGCCAAGATTCCAAAGAATATTACTAACGTTTGGTTGATTCGATTTGATTCTCTTTAAAGAAGTTACAAGCTGTTGAAGTATTTATAAAAATGTACGGGAACTGTATTGTCACCCCGTATAAAGCAAAAGGTGCTGTAAACGCCTTGATTTATGCAACCATCGGTAGCAAGGTCCAGCCTATGTCTGTGTGGCTTGGCCTTCGAATTGCTTCTAAGGCTTCCACGGCCGATGGTTCGTCGAGGGAAGGCATCCAACTTTCAGAGACCTACAATAGTTGGCAATCCACTCCGCTTGCAATAGTCTCTTCAGATCAACCCCAGATGCATTCCCTGTGGAATATTTAGTGCATTTAGTTATTTATACAATTAAAAACATCTTACCTGCCGGCAAACTTATGGGATTCGAACCCAAAAGTTTTCTTGCCGATACTGGGAATCAAACCCAGTACGCCTAGGTTACCAGACTCGCGCCAGCCTATTTATTTACTAGACCACATCAGCGCTTATCTTTTTGGCTGGCCGGTAGTTCTTATCGAAAAAACCATTTGAATATCATCTGAACCGCAGATTACCATCTGTTAAATAAGTTAAACTATTTTATAACCTAATTATTCGTTTTTCTCATAGTTTAACTACAAATTCGATCATATTTAAGAAGTTTTTATGAAAATTAGGACAAATCAGGACATTTTAGGGACGAACTTTTAAAAATCAGGACAACTCGAGAGTCTTTGAAAAATCAGGACGGTCTCTCGAAAATCAGGACAAATCCTGATAAATCAGGACACCTGGCATCTCTGCTACGGAGTAAGGCTACAGAAGATCTGAACCTCTCCATTGATAAAAAATAATATTTAGGGATTTTTTGGCAGATTCCAAAAAAGCTAAAAGCTGTTTTTGAGTTAAAATCGAGAGCTATCACTAATTAGCTTTACAGCTTTCAGCTGAACAGCTCGCACAAACTCATCATCTAAAAAAACTTTCGCAAAATACACATAGAAACACAACTTCCACATCACTAGCTAATAGTTGCGGCAGTCCGTTGATTCAGGACTAAATAAAAAAAAAGCAAACTAGAACGTGTTCTGTCAATCTCTCTCTCCACCAACTGCTACTTGCCGCCACATGGCGGTCGTTGGTTTGGATCGGTACTTATTCCTTTTTCCTATTCGACAAGTATGTAAGGCGGAAGATTTCCATTATTACCACCCTTTGCAGCGTGGCGTTTGCTTCTCCTCCTGCTCCAGGGCAATTTGCTTACACTAAACCCCAATGTCGGTAGCGTTACAGAACCGTTGTTGAGCCGGTTTTCTCGTCGTTCGTTCGGTTGTCACAAGTCAGTCAACGGAGAGAGGCCAAATCGATTATTCGCCGCAACCATCTACGGAGAACTTGGCGAGCGTGATTTTCGTATATTGTTGGCTTTTTTTTTTGCCCTCTGCCTATCCATCGACCTGGCTGGCAGGGAAGTTCAATAGCTCAGAAAAAAGGAAGAGATTAGGAAAAAATGATGACCTTCGATGGATTTCCTTTTCGGTTTACTTCAGTAGTAGGCACACCACACCAGCCACAGCATTGTGACTTAATAGTATAGTTTCTTAATAGAATACTTAGATAGAGGATAAAGTAGGTAACGGGAAAAGTCGAAAGCTACCCACAGTAAGGTTTCTTCTTGTGTTTATTTTTATATTTATGTGGGAATCATGAAGCAAATAACCTCTCTATTACAGGACCAAGCACTAAGGAAACTTATCTTTATGACCCTCCTGTGACTTGTTGAAGAGCGGTGGGGGAAAAATATTTACATAAATACAGTGCTAATCGCGAGCCAGGAAGAAGGGATGGACTCAAACTCAAGTTCAGGTTCACAAGCCACTGTGTTGGTTAAGGTTAATACTTTTCTTGCTACAGAATTTTTATCTTGAGGTCCAAAACAAGGTTGAAATCAGATTCAGCCACATCTCAGACGAGGTTGACCAACACTTTGTTGTGGAACAATTTGCGTCACAAGATGACGAACGCCACCAATTGATTAGCACACAAACAGGACCGGTTGTTTGCTTAATTATCGATTAGCACCAACTGTTAAGTTTCTGTGTAGTTTTTTTGATTTTTTTTCTAGGAAGTAAAGTACCTACTTGATTCAAGTTTGAAAACAAAATTTATTGCAGATACAAGAATGTGAATTAAAATCTGGTTGTGCCTTTTTTTTATGATTGATCGGATAAACGGATACACCTAAGATTTTTTTACTGAAAATTTTTGACTGATTGTGAGGCTTTTTACAACATTATTTTTGGATATTTTATAAACTATCCAAATTCACTTGAAAATTTTTTCAACACTGTATTAGTATGAATTTTTTAGAATAGATATTCGGCCTATTCGACCGGAATGAGATTTGTATCTGATACCGGTTCAATTTTATTTTTCCACATATGCACTTTTTTTGCTTTAATTCTAACAACACCTGGAGGAGATTTTCAGTATTTCAGTTTTTTTCTATAAATGTATCGATAAAATCTTGCAGTTTGTATAATGGAAGGTTTCTTTTAAACAAAGCCGTGTTGAACTACACAAAGTGAGGGGGAGTAGGATTGATTCCAAGTCGCGTACGGCAAACAACAAGTAACAGAAATAAACAATTTGTCACGTTTAGACGCAGAAAGTTTTGAACTATTGTTGACCGGCTTAAGTGAAGTAAGCATCGAGTAAATTTTCTTTATCATTGAATAGCTTGCATAGTAAACAAAGATTACTTCAGACTTACTTCTGAGATTAGAAATGTCATTTTAATAAGTCATTTCTATCGAAGGGTTCAAATAAAAATCTATAACTGCATGGCAATGGGATTTTCATTTCTACCTTAATATTTTATTACTCCTATATTTTTTTCGAATTTCTGACAAACATCACTTCTGACAAAATATATAGTTTCTACAATCAATTTTCTATCAAACTTCATCTTCAATAAGTTCAATCAAAACCACGATTATTTCAAATCCACTGTTCAGAATAAATAAATTTTTATTCCAATTGTATTTAATTTTTCCAATTCACTCGTTCCATGGCAATTGTTCTCCATTTTATCGGCATCCCACATACGCCAGATCACGCTCTACTTGGTCTAAAACACCTCGCTCGTTTCGTTCCTACCGGATAGGCAGCGAATGCCGGTTTTGCAGGACAGCCGTCCGACATTCTCGCAGCATGACCTGCCCAGCGTATCCGGCCAGCTTTCACCACCTTCTGGACACTGGCTTCATCGTAGAGTCACGCGAGTTCGTGGCACATACTTCGCCCTCCACA
>NC_073692.1:46079686-46184565 GCF_029784155.1 Uranotaenia lowii | reverse complement strand
TTTTGAACCACTACCGCCTACGCGACGTTATCTTCGTCCTTCACCCTCCTACGCTCCTCGTCTTACCAGTCGTTTCGTCGAGTTCGTTACACATGCCCGATGACGTTCTCCACTACGCTGTTTATGGCTGTCTTGATGGTATCCCAGCAGTCCTCGAGAGGGGCTTCGTCAAGCTCGCCCTCTGCCTACAGCGCTGCTCCAAGTGTTTGAGCGTAGCCTGCGGCGACCTCAGGTTGCTTCAGTCACGCGATATTCAACCGAGGCTGGCGTCAGTTTCGTATGTTGTTCATTACTTAGAGTTTTGGGCGCATCTTCACCATCACTAGATAGTGGTCTTATTCGATGTTGGCGCCTCTAGAGGATCTGACGTCGATGATGTCCGAGAAGTGCCGGCTGTCTATCCAAACATTAGTCGCTCTGTGATTGCGTTTGGTACGGTTATCCCCAGGTGTACTTGTGTGGGACGCGGCGCTGAAAAAAAGGTACTACGTACGCCCATTCGTTTAGAGGCGGCGAAATCTATGAGTCTTAGGCCGTTTTCGTTAGTCAGCTGGTGCGCGCTGAACCTTCCAATTGTCGGTTTGAATTCCTCCTCCTGATCGAACTGAGCGTTAAAATCCCCGATGACGATCTTGATATCATGTTTTGGGTAGCGGTCGTATTCACACTCCAGCTGCGCGTAGATGGTGCTGATGTTGAAGAAGCGGCCCTTGATTATCACATTCGTCGGTCAATCGGCCACCACCCGATTGAGCGCATTTGCATCTTCCCATCACTATAAAAGGTGTTCCAAGATCGTGTGTGTTGCCGCAGGTTTGGTAGATGGTATTACCATCTCGGAACGCACATACCATGGAGCTCTTCCAACATACCTCCTGCGGCGCTGCGATGCCGAATTTGGGGCTCTTAATTGAGGAGAACGTGAGTACTGCCCATGAAATTTAGAGATCAGTAGTCCTACGTTCCAAGTTTCCAATCGTTAGTCCCTTTTCGACGCGTAGGTCTTTGCCGATTTCCATCCTAAATTTTTACCTCATTATTACAAAATGTCATGCTAAGTCATGGGTTCGCAAGGCCTGCAGCTAACCCCACTATCTTGCAGGAGGACCGTGATGGAGCTGTCCCGAACACCACCAGGACCTTGTTGCACTCCGCACGCCACCTCTGACATGGAGAACAGACGCATACGGAGCATGCCATACCGGAAGCAGCAGAAGTGCACCGAAAATATTAATAAAGAAACGTTTTAATAAATGCCAAATTTTTGACCTGAATGACAATCGTCTGGAGTTCCTCTTCAGCCACGAACGAGACCGGTCGCCTTTTGTGCTCTGTCCGCGTCCTCGACAAAGGCTATTGTTTCTTGAACTAAAAGTGAGAAGTTGTAGCGGCGCGATGAGCCCATCGCCGGTTGAACCCCCTGATGAGACAATACCTTCATGGATGGATCCACAAAACCTGCACGGAAGACTGTACTACTTGACCCTGAAAGCAGCAGATGAACATAAACTTCCACAGAACCCGTTCTCAATTGGACGATCCGTGGAACAGAAAGCCGGAGGAAAAATTGATGGCGCGTTTTTCGAAAAGAAGAATGAATGGTACGTACTGAAATGTAGGAGTAAAGATCAAGTTAGAGAACTGGCAAAGTTAACTTGTCTCACCGATGGTACTCCTATCATTGTCGGACGTCACCCAAGTTTAAACCAACGCAAATGTGTCGTTACCTGCCAGGAAGCTGAAGGAATGGAAGAAAAAGAGCTCTTAGCTGAATTGTCGCCCCAAAAAGTGATAGACGTTCGTAGAATCACCAAAAAAACGCCCGCAGGAATTATTGGTACACCCACGCTCCAGAGTTCATCCACTTTGGATTTATCAAAGTACGAACTCGTTTGTACTACCCGCTGCCCCTACTGTGTAGGAATTGTTTGAAGTACGGACACACGAAGAAGAAGTGTACCAGCCCCCTCTCGTGCAGCAAGTGCAACTTAACTAGCCATGATAGTGCAAATTGTAAAAATCACCCGTACTGCGGAAACTGCGAAAAAGAAGGCCACTCACCCATCAATCGCGCATGCCCAACTTGGTTAGCAGAAACAGCAGCAATACGGATGAGGCAGATGATCGCACCAAAACTAATGGATCCCCCAGTTCCCGATCGAGGGAACAGTTAATATTAAAATCTCCAATTCCCTCTCATCGCCCTCTTCCCTCTCCTTACCCCTTCTGACCTCCCCCTAGCCATAAGAAAACCCCTGACCCTCGGCCAACAAAAACTTTAGCTAAAAAGTAAACGGCCTAATAAACGTATTTTAAATTAAAAAAAAACAATCGTTTTAAATGAATATAAATAACTAGCTGATCCGGGATGCTTTGTTACCCCTCCATGAAATAAAATAAAGTTCTTTAAAGTTCTTGTAATTAAGATAAACTTGCTTTCAAATTAAAAACACTATTCAAAAGCGAACAACTTTTCATGGCATCTGAGTTTCTAGATAGTCTTGAATCTCAACGTAACTTGAATGTTTGTAGATTGAAAAAGCTACCCTTTAGACAAAAGTAAGAGGGATCTTCAATACAATAAATATAACCTTTAGATTAAAAAAACGCCCCTTTTTGAAGCGGGAGAAGTATTTAAAACCAGGCAAATTTGTACATGATCAAAAAGTGTGCCAAAACTTTATGAAAACACTAAGACATTGGTTTTGTTAATGATATGTTTGTTACGTTTATTGGATATGGGAGTCTTCATCCATGAAAATAGGAAGCGTCTATCAATACAATATGAGGCCCTCAGAGCCAAAGGGATATGAGTGACAAAATGGTCGATTTTGAGTTAATTATGCCAAAAGATTTTTCATGTTCCAAACTGTATTTGCAGATTTTTTCAGATTTTTAGAATTTTAGTAGTATGTAAACTTTTACATTCGGAAGAAAAGTACAAATGTTCGAAAAATATATGGAAAAAGGCCATACACAACAACTTTAAAGCGTGTTTTCTCGAAATAAGCTTTAAAACACTTATACCCCTTCGGCTCCAAGGGTCTCATATATCATGAAACTTTGTTAAAACTTATTTGTCAATTCAATAAACCATCTCATTATGTCGTTTATCAATTTTTACAATATCCTTCAAGGATTGTTCAAATTTTTTCAATTTTTGTTAATATTATATGGGTTTCCCCCTCACTGTGGAGTTGGAAGGGGTTGCAAGTATTATAGAGACCATTACCGGTCTTGAAAACGGGTATAGCACAGCGGCTCAGAAGTTTCCGAAAATTGTTCGAATTGTGTCAAATATTTGTTAATTGTGTATAGGAGTTCCCTCTGTTTCGATTCGGAGAATTTAAAAAGTAGTTTAGAAACAATTCCCGGTCTTGAAACGGCAAAACATCAAATTTGACTTCGATCGTGGATTCCGAAAATTGTTCATAATTTTTGTCATTTTTTTGTTAATTTTGTATGGGAGTAGCCCCTCTTTTTTTTAATTCGGAGCAGTTTGAAAGTATTTTAAAAACCATTCCTGGTCTTGAAAACGGCTACACACCAAATTTCACGTTGATCGACTCAGAAGTTTCCACAAATTATTCTCATTGTGTCATATTTTTTAAAATATTTTATGAGAGCCCCCTTCCTTTAAGTCGAAGTCGGTTTGAAGGTATTTTAGAAACCATTTCCGACCCCAAAAACTCCTCAATACTAAATTGAGGTTCAGGAATTTTCGAGCCTGTAGGAAACAGACAGACAGACAAACATTCATATTTATAAGGGAGAATGAGGATACTTGAACCCTGGTTATACTTGATTACTTCGCTATTTCTCGAAACCGAAATGTCTTAGAAATATCAAATGTTCTTAAAATATTTGCCAAATATTTGAACAAAACAACAATGCTGTTATCTCAACAAATTAAAAAAAATATTTTTCGAGTTATTGCACTTTATTTGAAATTTTAACAAAATGTGAATTGAGGATCCAGTATGTCAATCGTTAGAGTATAACCAGGGTGGCCACCCATACGGGAAAAACGGGAAAAGCAGGAAAAAGACGGGATTTGAAATTCAACGGGAAAAAAGCGGGAAAAAGCCGGGAATTTTTTCGAAACGTCGGGAATTTTTGGCTCAGTGAAAGTCTGTTGAATGATGTTTAGTCGAAATAGGTCGAAATAAGTGCAAATGGATTGACAGTTGTTCATCAGTCTCTTTCCAATTGACTTCGACCGATTTCTACCAGGTTGAAATGAATCCTCCTGCCAAGCTGGATCGGTTTCGTTTGTTCATTGAACAACGATCTGAGAAATTGGATTCTCAACTAAATCGGCAATTAAGAAAGCAAAAGAGTTTGGTCATGTTTCCGACAAGGATATCCTTGTATTCAGTAATAGCTGTCGTTTGTTTTACTTTGGATTTTTTGAATAAAATGGCTATACGATCTCCCTTAACTTATCCCATCACTCGGTATATATCGTGCGTTAATCCCGATGTGATTGCACACTATCCATATATTGCCAAAAAACGTTTAGACCTGTGTATAGAAGTACTTGTAGACAAACAACACTTAAGTGGAGCTTGTGCCGATAAAATTAAAGACGAATTCGGACAATTATGTGCAATACCTTCAATGAAAACATTTTCGGGATATCAAAGAAAGACACAACGATTGGACATTTTTTGGATGGAACTTATTGGTGAATCAGGAGTTCTTCAATTTGACGACCTTATTGAAGAAAATTCTAATTTTGTCCCATGGGAACGCGACGATTGAAAGAGGCTTTTCCGTTTACGCGAAATGCCTAGTTGAAAACCAAACCGAGGAGAGTCTGACAGCACAACATATCGTATTAGACGGAATCAACATGTCAGGGGGAGTTACAGCTATAACGGTAACGAACTTGTTAATCCAGTATGCCCGCAATTCTCACTCGAGATATGTCGAGTGCTTAAAAGCTAAAAATTAGAGGAAAATCTGAAAAAAAACCATTGCAAAAAGAAAGCGAGAGGCAGAAAAGGAGGAAGACAAAATTATAATACTTACTAAAAAATATCTGAAATACAATTAAAATTGAAAAATGATAATCATGTAATGTCATGTCAATGAATGTCATGTCAATGTAGGTTAATTGGTAAACATAACTGAAACTAAAACCATTTAAAGATCATTTATCACTAAAAGAAAGCTTAATCGATTTTCGTTTATATGATTTAAAAATGAATATTCGGTATTTTGTTCGGTTTTTTCTGTTGTATGAAACCGGGAATTTCGTGAGACTATGCGGGAAAAATTCGGGAAATCAAAAATTGATTTTGAGTGGCCACCCTGTATAACATGAACTTCCTACATTTCGGAAAAGTTATTCTAGATGGAGTTGTGGAGATGCTAGTCTGAATGCTCAAAGCTTCTCTATTACTACATTTTTACGAAAGTTAAATCAAATAGACCTTTTTTACTCTCCAGAGGACTGAAAATCAACGATTCTTCGCTCAATACTGTTGTTTTATTTTTCATTCCCACAATTATTCAAGTCTCAAATTCAACAATGTTTCTGCTGCTTAGCCCCATGAATAAACTATTTCTTATCAGTTTTGGAAGCATCGGAATGGAACGAAAGGAAACCAAGGCTGTTGAATTTTTCTACCATCCGCCGCCCTGCTGCATTCCATCATCCCGAAGGAATTCCTCAGGCCGTGGATGGATTAAGGTTTAATAAAGTTTGCGTGACAAATGCCTGGATTGTGAGAAAGAACCTCTTCCCCGCCCGGGAAAAGGGGCAGCAGCTAGGCTAGGGTAGAGACGGCGGGCGAAAGAGATTGTTTTTGCCCATATTTGAGATTCAGCGAAATAGGATTCCGCGGAAGGCTTGGCTTGAAAGTTTACATTTGAATTTCTACGCCGCTAATGGTCGGGGCCGTTTGTGAGAACGCTGTATTCCGAAAGTGTAAACAACCAGTGTTATTGCCTCGGAATGTGCAACGTTGGGAGTCGTTCGTTTCAGCCGCGAATGCTTGGGCTTCGAATTTCGTCAACGGAGTTGAAAACTACAAATAATTTTACTCGGAGAGAATTGTTGGTTTGTAAAACTTAATGAAATTAGAAATTATTCCATATACAAAAGTGCTCGAATTTGTTCCATATTTTATGCATAACTTAAAACGAGATTCATCACCATAAAATCTCGACATTTTGAGAGCTCATAACCGTGTAACGGTAACCATCGCCAGTTGCTCGATTGCCACCAAAATGTTCAGAACGAATGTCGGACCACACAGAATCAGCATAACAGAACCCGAGAATGGCAAATCACATTATCGCACTCCAGAGTTTAGCACCTCATTCGCACGAATGTTGGCAAGATTTTTATTTTTTTGTTTTTGGGTCTCTGGCATTGATGATTCGCTTTCGTGACAAATTTTCATTAACGCTGTGTCGAATTTTACGTGACGAGGTACTTCAACGGAGACGAAAAAGTGTTCGAGTTGTTTCACGCCAATTTTGTTTCCTAAGTTTTTCTAATATGCATAAATAAGGACAGAGAGGGCGATCAATACTCATTTTTCATTTCATCGTCAAAAACTATGAAAAATAACTTTATGAAACAGTTAATCGTTCCATGAAGTCATATTCTTTCTTGAAGCGTAGAAGAATTGTATAAAGATTAAGTTCTTTCTATCAACTACAGAAAATTTTACTAAAAATGTTTATAAAAAAAATTTAAATATGCAATTTTTGCTTTGAAAAAGTAAAATATCTCGTCTTAAGCTTGACTTTAAAGAATGTTTCAAATTTTATACATTTTACAATTAAACTAATACTCTATCTGTTACAGTCAAAAAGCGATTGCACTATTATGTGGGCAGATGCAAAACAAACAGAACGGCGACAGTTCTTATCACTTATTCGCTTATTATTCACGCCCCATTTTCCAGTGTTCCTGCATCAGGTGGAGCGCTTTCGTCAAACAAAAAGGGCGGTCATCCGAAATGAAACGCCTGTCATACGACGGCTTAGTCACTCGAGGTTTCTCGAAAGAAAGAAAAAAAAACGACTGACACCCGACGATGAATTATTAAGTAAAAGTTAAGCTCAAAATCAATTAGTTCTCGGCTCGGGTATTGAAGAGGGCTGATGGTGTGTCTGACAGAATATGACAAATTTTACCTTTCCATTTTTTTTTCGCGGCTGTGAAGCTCCGAACAGGTGGTAAAAAATATACATAATTTGTTACGAAACCGTGCGAGTTATAAGTCAGCAGCTCCGGTAATTAATTGGATTAACTGAAGTGCAGCCAAGGAAGGAAACAAACAGAAGAAGGTTCCCTAGAACCGTGCCGTTGTACCATGTAGTTAGTACTCGAGAATTCCACTTGTTGCTTTCTAGTGCTTTTTCCTTTTCCCCTATGTTGTATCATAATGGCAGGAGTGTTTCTGCATACCTTCGCTACTGGCAACAACCTTGGGGTTCCGACTAAAAAGTCAGAAAAATGAAACAGACGATGGAAGACGAAACGCGGGATGGAAGGAAACCTGTCATGAAAATTTCAAACAAGTTTCGATTTTACGTCGACCTGGTTTTTTTTAGATTGCAGAAGAGGCCGGCCTGTTCTTTATAGCGCCGCCCGATCTCAATTCTCTTCAATGATTTGCAACATAAAGTAGTCGACCGGAGTGAAGCATTTACCTACTCACACCACCATTCGGGCAGCTGATCCAGAATCGCGCTTTGATTGTGATTCTTGAATAAATTAGGTCTAGGTTACGGGTTTTCTTCCGTCAAGTGGACAGGCGTGGAACGTTGGCCTATTAGTTACTGTTATCGGCGAAATAAGGCAATTTTGTTGGACACTACGTTTAAATGCTGTTTGGGTTCGATCTTTTAAATGTTTTTCAATTATTTTTGGTTTTCTACTTTTCTAACGTATCATAAGGCAATTTTTTAACAAGTTATTTACCCCAAGCTCTGACTGTTTAAAAAAAAAGCAATATTTTTTGGATTTTGAAAAATGGTGGAGAATCATGGGCCACCAAATGCAAATTGACCAAATATCATGGAAAGTTTATGAGTTGACCCAAAACTGTAATTTCATAATTTATTTTGTTATTTTAAAGTAATTTCAGATGATGAAATTGAAAAGAGAGTTGTGTATGATCGAATAGTTTCGAAAACCTCACTCGCGAACATTTCGGCAAAATTCCTTATATAGGATGGACAAAATATTTTTCATAAACCTTAATTTAAAATAAGAAAACTTTACAGATAGGAAAAACGTATTCTAAGTTCTAAATGTGTTTCAAAAAATAAAAATATAGGTGGCCCACGATTCCCCACAAGCTATGATTTACAAATTTGTTGCGTTTGTGTGACTTATTGATGTTTCATCAAAAATTCCATTTCCACGTAAAAGAACATAACAAAACTAATATCGTAAACCTATGAGCAAGTATGTAAGTACTTTTTTTTACTTTTTTCAAGCATAGAAGAAGCATATGATGCGTATTTAAGTCAACAACATATAGAAAAATATGCTTACGCAAAGCGACGGCAATGGCAGTTGGATTAAGATTTTTATCTCAACACCCATCTGAGATATTCAGAGTGGCACCCGTTTCCCCATGGCCCACGTTACCCCACTCTCTCCTTATTTCTTCAGATCTGTAGATAAGACCATTTTTTCCCAGATTTCTTTCAAATCAAAATGCATTTAAAGATACATTTTGCTTTTTAAAGGACAGTTTGTTTCACTTGAAATCGAATGTTAAAAAAATCAAACTTTTGAAACGCACTGCATCATTTAAACAAGACTGAAAACTGAAATTTGTAAGATAAACGTAACATTACTTGCATTTTTTTTAACTATACTTAAAATACAATCAATTCTCCTTAACTCGTTTCAAAGCTTTGAGTTGCAACTTTTATTTTATTTACATGGTATTCCGTTTCAAGACATAACCTGATGAACAACAGGGCCATTCTAAATTGGACTATTTACTGCTAGGTTTCAGAAGGTTTCACATATGAAATGAACTGATGAATATCCAGTTTAAGTTTTGGGAGGATAATGAATATAAAAGAGCCTTATTCAATAATTCAGCAAGATTAAATCACGGTAACTCATGAGAGGTTTTTTTTTCTGAATATAATATGAACTTGATGAAGCACAGTAGAATAATAACAGAATGTATAGTAAGCAATCGAAACACTTGTCAAAAGTGTCTCCCAACCTTATCCTTTCTAACACTCTCCCAACCCAGATTATTTGCTAGGATGCAGTGGTAACCTCGGTCCTCGTCCTAAAGCACAAATTCATTTCTTTCATCCCTTTCTCTTTTTACTACCTATCTATCCGATTCTATCTTTACTACTAGGACATGGCCGGCGCCGTGATTGATGTTCAATGAGAGAGCATCAGTTTTGTACACTGAGAATGTGCTGCTAATCCCTAGCGCATTTGTTTTGACCTCTGTGCAAAATTGATGGCCTTCGCCAATCACGGGGTAGCATTATTGGTGACGTGAAACTTGTTCTACCGAACGAACCCACGATTGTGCAGTCTCAAATCTCTAGGGATGAAGGACTTATAGAAGTTAAAATCCATCCAAATGAAAAAAAAATCCAAGGCCCAAATAAATGGACTAGCAGTTCATTCATAATGTACAAAATTCATGCTCTCCCTTTGAAAAGGATCAATAACGGCGCCGGCCACGTCCTAGTAGTCAATGAGGAATAAAGGCCCAGCAAACATCAAATCGCATTAAAATGATAACTTTAATCATTGAAAACGTTCCTGCGAATCGTAATTCTTACTAACGCAAGTAAAAGAACGTAAAATCATTACTCGAAGTCAAATTAAATGGTTTAAATCGCCTTGTTGTGTTGTGAGCCTACTTGGTTGAATGGTTCAACTGAATCAAAGCAAGTAGGCTTGTTGCTTTGATTCGGTTTAAATCGTGTATGATAAAAAGTCCGCCATGTTTGCAGATTTTGAAGACGATTTAGTTCCTTTGCTTTCTCCCGCGTGGGTCAAGAGAGAGAACAGCTTTGTTGTTCTCTCTGCGACCGTCAGTGCAACCAGATTGCTAAAAATCAGATGGTGTATTTGCAAGAATTGCCCAATGACAGAGGCAGCAAATATTGTCGCTGGCAACGGTTCGCGTGCGTTGTGAGAAAAAAACTGGTACTCTCTTGCATTTTTTCAGTATGTATGAATATGGTGTTCTATATCGTCCAAATCGTATAATCTTATCGCTTTAGCCAGAAGTTGAAAATATGTTTGTATATTGCCTCCGCTTTGGTAGGTAAATGCTGTTTTTTCGAGTTTTATACTATCTTTCTATAATGTATATGAAACGTATAACAAAGTTGTTGAGAAATATACCTACAAAAATGTTTGCTGGGAACGAAAACCATACGTGCTGAAGTCTGTTCACGTTCGCCGAAAATATCTGGTTTCCGAGAAACTATGCAGTTGTTCGTTTTGCCAAAACTTAAAATACAAGTACCCGCAACATCGTTTGATCTTTCGTCCATGTCGATTCCTGATTCCTCTTTGCTTCCACGAATCAAAGCGGATCGATGTCATCATTGGCGCCGAGTACTTTACAGATTTGTTGAAAAAAGGTCACGAAGAATGGTCCCACGCTTCACGATTCTGTTCTTGGTTGGATTGTGTCAGGTCGAATGGTTGAATCTCCTAAAAACGTTTCCCACACCTTTGTTTGTTCTACAAGCAACTACAGAAGTAGCGAACATGGTTTCGGGAGCTGGAAACATGCCAAGTTTAACGCACAAACTGAATTGAAGAACCCACAATCAGAGATTAAGCGAATGTTTTGTCAGATGCCCTACCAAGAATGTGTCAGTAATGATTGTCGAATGAGTAAGAAACGCTTGCTGAAGTCGATCTACAGTTTTGGGAGAAGAAAATGGGTCAGCAGTGACCATTAAGTGTAAAATTCTGTCAGAGGTTTTAATACTAATTTATCATTTAGGCCTTGTCGGGCCCAGCATTGCTCAGTAGATGAATTCAAATAAGTTGGAAAATTTTCAAGCCTTATGCCGTCCTGTAATTTATGCCGTGGCCAGCGAACCGGGAAAACCGGGAAAAATGGATCTGGATCATTTTCCCCCTATATAAACCAATTAAGTTCTAATATTCATTCATATTCTCTTTTTTTTCTCAAAAGCGATAAAAAATTGGGATCAAAATTTCATGGAGAAAATGTGGGCAAAAGGCGATAATTTCTTGAAAAACCGAGATTTTGTAGCTCAGCACATACCTTTTAGTGCTCTGGAGTGTTCGAGTTCCAAAATATATTGAAATTTTTTTTTTTGTAAATTTACTAATTTTTGACATTTAAAAATTTACGAATTTTTTATAAGCATCAAAAGCGCGAAGAACTTATGTATCTTTCATATGTTCGAAAAAATTGTTTTTCACAAATAAATTCAACTTTTAACCTTTTAGAGCCGGAAATTTATAAAATTATTCGGGGAAAATGCGAGAAAACAGAAAAATTCTAAATAAATGGCCACCATCTTACATGGTTCATTGATAAAATGCCCAATATGTTGAAAGAGATACCAAAAGTTTGTGTGATTCTATTTAACATTTTGCGCTTTTACTGGCAATCGCATTCTTTATTGATTAAAAATTTGAAAAATACAGATAGTTTAAATGTATGAGCTAAAAATTACATTAAGATATTATCACAATAAAAAAGCAAATTCGAGCATTAGAATAATTTTCAAAATTTGCGTTAGAACTCAAAATTTAAAAATTGAATTACGATATTTAAATTTTCTGGTTGGATTGCAAATTCAGACTCAGAGTTTAGATAAACATGCCAAGTCCAAAGTCAAGCTCTTAGAACTCAGCCTCAGGCTCAAGTGTTCAAGACGAGAATCAAATCAAAATTTTAGAATGATAGGAGGAATAGAATTTAGTGGATTCTGTTCTCAAAATCGCAGAGAAAAAATATTAAATTAGAATATCAATCAGTATTATTCAGTTAAAATTTGAATCATAAATCCAAACTTAAATTTGTTAGGTTTTGATTTAAAGATCCGTAATTCATCGGATTTACGGATTTCATTCATATTTCAAATTTCATAATTCAGAAACCAGAGCCCAATTATCAAATTCTGTGTTCGGTAAAGTAATTTTTAATTGGAGCATCATCGTTTTAATTGAATCGAAAAAGTGTTGACAAAATTATCAAAAAACTAGAGTTTTGCAGCAGATGTAGATTGGGATATGAAGAATCGTTTGGTATATGTACTTCACTCAAAGTTGGTAATTTTGGCACCTCACCCTCTGATTCTGAGGGCCTCAATTATATTCTTCATTCTTTGTTTAAACAATTTTCTGTAGAAATCCCAACAAAAATCATCGTTATCAGAATATTCTTACGTTTGACATTGAAAAAAGAGCTTATTTTAGTTTTCAAAAAATCCATCTAGTCACATTCATGTATTTCAAAACAGAGAAAATCATAAAATCTCGATCGAAAAACCGGGAATTTGAAAATGGAAACTTGCTGGCCACCCTGAACAAGGTCACGATCGACGGCGACGAGCTGGAGATAGTCGCGGGCTTTGTCTATCTCGGCTCACTGGTGACCGGGCAGACAATGACACCAGCCGTGAGATCCGGAGGCGAATTATCAGCGGAAGTCGTGCCTACTATGGACTCCACTAGCAACTGCGGTCGAGAAGACTTAGCTCTCGCACGAAGTGTAACCTGTACATGACGCTCATTAGACCGGTTGTTCTCTACGGGCACGAGACATGGATATTGCTCGAGGAGGACCTGCGTACACTCGGAGTATTCGAGCGACGAGTGTTAAGAACCATCTTTGGCGGCGTACAGGAGAACGGAGTGTGGAGGCGAAGGATGAACCACGAGCTCGCGCGACACTACGGCGAACCCAGTATCCAGAAGGTGGTGAAAGCTGACCGGATACGCTGGGCGGGACATGTTGCGAGAATGCCGGACGACTTTCCTGCAAAACAGGTGTTCGCTACGAATCCGGTAGGAACAAGACGAGCGGGGGCGCAACAAGCGAGGTGGTTATTAGACCAAGTGGAGCGTGATCTGGCGAACGTGGGATGTCCGAGAAATTGGAGAACGGTTGCCATGGACCGAGTGAATTGTAGGAATTATGTTCGTCAAGTTATGTCGTGAGACGGAATACTATGTAAATAAAAAATAAATAAAAATAAGTGTTGAGTTGGGTTCTTGGTATAAACTATCCAATAGGATGAAAATCCCATAAAATGTTTTTCTAGTTTCACTTAAATGTAGTGATCATGCATCATTTTGCTTAGGAGTTCGAGTTTGCCAGAAGTTTTCAATCATACCATTTTTGGCACAGTACACTTTTCAGCGCATTTTTGGCATGGACCGATGACATAGTGAGTGCGATGCGATGCGAACCGGCGTAAGCGATTGAATGTGCCGATTCGCATCGCATCGCTCTCACTATGTCATCGGCCATAGAGTTAGCGCTGAGCAGCATTGAAAGTTTGCAACCTCTTGTTTGGATGTAGATATGGTTTGATATATTAAGGAAACATAGGTTGCTTTCACATGTGTGTGCTCATTAAAGGTGAAGGTAAAACCTAAGGGTGCTTTTATACTCAGGCGACAAGCGGCGCGTTGATTTGCGTTGTGTTCACGTGACATACACGCTCTCATTTGATCTCCATGGAAAAAGAACAGACCTGTCATACTGAGCGCTTTGGAAAGCGCGACAAAGCTGATGCCCGGGTGTTTTGTAGCGCGACAAGTTGGAAATCGAATGGCAATATTGTTTTTTCTCAGTTTGAAGCAGTGATTTCGGGTTTTAAGCACAATAGTTTAAAGATCCGTCCGAATTTGAGATAATAAACTAAATAATATCCTCATCGGTGAGAAAATTCTAATAAATTCTTTTTCCCGAAAAAAAGCAAGGAATTTTGTCGGTTCAAATTTCGGCATCTCGGCATCGGATCATGATCCGATGAGCCAGTATGACATACCAATGCGTTGCATTGCTATCTTATTGGAACGCAGAACGCAAATCGACGCTCGTCGCCTCAGCATGACATCAACCTAAGATATGGGACCTGAGACATAAGACATGAAATTTAAGTCATGAGACCTGAAACTTGAGACTTGAGACCGGAGTCCTTATATATGAGCCAAAATATATTAGACATTCACTTCTAACGTCTAACTTCTCACATCTCAAGTCTCATATCTCATGACTCTTTCCTCACGACTTATTTCTCAAGTCTCCTGTTTCATCTAACTTTTCTCTTCTCACGACTCATTTCTCACTTCTCACGTCTAATTTCCTATTTACCCATTTTCTTCAGGTATTCTACCAAAACTGCTTTTCAATCTGCAAGGTTCAACCATTCAAAACACTAACAGTGAAACATATTGACAGCTCTTAAGATGTTTCCAGAAAGCTTTTAAAGTCAGAATCACCCAAAATCATCGATGCGTTAAAAACTTAAAATTCAAAACAAACCACCGAAACATGAGTCATTGTGTTTTATCAATATACAAAAATAAGCCACAATAAACCACTCATCACCGGTCTCATATTTCCTCTACCCATCTTCCTCTTTTGCAGTGAACCGGAGCCCCCGAACTCGATGATTCTGCTTCACGATATCACCGACAAACCGTCCGGTTGGATCCAGCTGGTCAAATCGCTAATCCGGGTGGTGCCGCTAGAGCATCCGATGGGGCCGAGCGTAATTACCCTACTACTCGACGACAGTCCGCTGCCGACCAAGGATTCCGTACTGGAGGTAAGTGCCGCGGTTTCAATTGAGAGAAATAGATACCTATAACGATAACCTACACAACTGGTGGCAGAACGGTGAGATACTTATTTCCAATTAGCAATTCCAAACGGACGGAATCGTTGTCGTTAGACCTCCATCCCCCTCCCCGTTCTTTGACAGCGCCATCGACCGACCGATGACGATGCCCCGGTAAACGCCAGGCAATCTGTATGGTGATAATTTATGATCATTATCACTACGACGCACTCTTCCGTTTTTTCCGTTTTTTTTTTCATCAAATCTTCGACACAACCTTGATCTGATATGCGCATAAAGTTTCACCGGTTCAATTACCGCCTCGCCTCAATTAGTGACAATATGGTCTAACGGTTTATCGGTGAGGTTTAAGACAGCTGTAAGCGATTTTCGTACGGATGTGTTTTACCCTAAACATTCCAGGAGAAGACAAATTAATAAATCCTTGAAAAAAATTCCATACGGCTGTTGTACGAGAAATATATAAGAATTAAAGATATAGACGGAGCATTCTAACCCTAATCCGCTCTTTGAGTGTCAATATGACACTATTGGAAGTTTGGCGGCTTGTAACTTAATTCGGGTGCATCCAATGAAGACAAATTTTTCGGGGACCCTCAATGAATTCTGGAAATCTTTAATTCTGCATCATTACTTTTTTATGGACGCACCCTGAAAAACGCCCAGGTAAAAAAAACTCCCTAATTAGACCTTGAGTTTCAATTTTACACTCCTTACTTAAAACCACTGTATCTCTCTTGTTTCTCAACCGATTTTTAAAAACTTTACAGTTTTGGAAACCTCGTAATGTAACTAAAACATGTCTCAGACAATATCCACATCAGTTTTCCGTTATTCAAAATCTATGAAAAAAAAAACAGAAAAAACATGCTTCGGAAAAAGGCTCTAGATCAGCTACGGAATCTACATCTTCGTACCAAGTTCGCTGAAGTCTGAAAAACATATTAAAGTTACATTATGAGGTTTCCAAAACTATAAATTTTGTAAAAATCGGTTAAGAAACGAGAGAGATACAGTGTAGTTCATAATTGTATAGAAATTGAACGCACGCGCACTGTCACTTCGACTTAGAACTTCCATAACTTTTTACTCTGATCAAATTTTTTGATCAAATTTTCTGCGTAAGTTAGATCACACCATTATATCACAAAGTGAAGTGTTGGAAAAGTTTAATCAATGGGATCAAAAGTTACGCGAGGAACAATATTTCAGGCATGAACCTAAAAATGCGATTTCTGAAAATAAAGAAAAGAAAGAATGGAATGTGTGTGTGTGTGTGTGTGTGTGTGTGTGTGTGTGTGTGTGTGTGTGTGTGTGTGTGTGTGTGTGTGTGTGTGTGTGTGTGTGTGTGTGTGTGTGTGTGTGTGTGTGTGTGTGTGTGTGTGTGTGTGTGTGTGTGTGTGTGTGTGTATGTGTGTGTGTGTGTCTCTGTGTGTGTGTGTGTGTGTGTGTATGTGTGTGTGTGTGTGTGTGTGTGTGTGTGTGTGTGTGTGTGTGTGTGTGTGTGTGTGTGTGTGTGTGTGTGTGTGTGTGTGTGTGTGTGTGTGTGTGTGTGTGTGTGTGTTTGTGTGTGTGTGTGTGTGTGTGTTTGTGTGTGTGTGTGTGTGTGTGTGTGTGTGTGTGTGTGTGTGTGTGTGTGTGTGTGTGTGTGTGTGTGTGTGTGTGTGTGTGTGTGTGTGTGTGTGTGTGTGTGTGTGTGTGTGTGTGTGTGTGTGTGTGTGTGTGTGTGTGTGTGTGTGTGTGTGTGTGTGTGTGTGTGTGTGTGTGTGTGTGTGTGTGTGTGTGTGTGTGTGTGTGTGTGTGTGTGTGTGTGTGTGTGTGTGTGTGTGTGTGTGTGTGTGTGTGTGTGTGTGTGTGTGTGTGTGGGTGGGTGGGTGTGTGAGTGTGTGTGGCTCAATGTCAGCACCTCATCGTACGTAACATTCCATACGACCGGGCCATATATCGACCCTTGCGGTACTCCAGCTGTAACATCCATTTCATTAATCCCTTCGCTTGTCATGTATTGTAGCTCACGGTTCTTGAAATAGCTTTCCATTCATTTGCAAAGCTATTTCGGTGTCCTCATTTTTATAACCGAAGATGCAATCGATGCCCAGCTGACCCTGTTGAAGGCGTTGCCGCACGTCCAATGCTACTACCACACAAAAATGGTCCCCTCTTCTCTTCTTGGGTCTGGCTTTATCAGCCGTTTCGATGACAGTTCGAATGGCATCGCTCTTTTCGAAAGCCGAATTAATTGTTGGACAATCCGCCTTCGCCCTCGGTGTACCGCTGGATACGATTCAAGATCACCTTTTCTAGAATATTTCCAACCGCATCAAGTAGGCATATTGGCCTGTATGCCGATGGGTTCCCCAATGGCTTTCCTGGTTTGGGCAGCAGAACCAGCTTCTGCCGTTTCCAAACCTCTGGAAACATCCTTTCCTCAATACAAATTTGCAGTCACGATCAAAATTTTTCGGGAAATTCCATAATCGCGGCCTCAACTGCAATGTTCGGGATACCATTTGGACCGGGAGCCTTTTCCAGCTGAAGGGATTTGGTGATGTCGCGCAGTTCTTCCAACGATATTAACTCCTCCTCGCTCGTATCCCAGTCGTACGGGACTTGCGGCTAGCTATTAATATTATGTTGAGGGAACAGCTCGTTCGTTATTTCAGTTTATTTAAGTTTATTGGGACTCATTGCAGGTGGTGTGCTACCGTTTTTGTTTTTGTGTTTTTGCCATGACTATCCTGTAGGCATCGCTCCATGGTCGGTCATTGGCATCAAGACAAAGTTTCCTCAAACATGCCTTTTTACTTTCTTTAATTGCCTTGCAGAAGTTTCTTTTCACATTTTTGAAAAGCGGCCTACGCTTGTCTCTCTCCGTTTGAGTTTGTACTCTCTGCATGTTCATTTTCACCGATAAGGTCGATAACTAATTAACAGATCTTAAACAATTGTGGGAGATTGTGAATAAGGAGTGTGTTCGAAGAAAATAAAAAACATACATTTTTCAGAACTTTAGATCTATGTAGAATACTATGTAAATAAATAACATTTTTCAGATCGGTTCGTCTAGCTTACTTATAAACAGGACAAACTTCATTCCTGCAAGTTGAAAAAGCTGCCCTCTGGTAAAATTAACAAAATACGGTGGTCAAATCGTGTACGAAATATTTGAATTGCTAGCAGGAAGATATTTTGAAAAATGTCGTAATGCACAGCAAAACGAACTCTTTTGGCTTCCGAATAGAAACTTTTCGTTGACAAGTCTCTCTTCGTTTTGGAGATAAATAAATGATAAAAATTTAAAAATTTTATGTCCAGTACTTGAGAAAGCTGACGGGCTTAGAGGTCGGTCATTATTTTATTTTTGTCTTTTTTGTCATTTTAATAATTCATTCATTTATTTTAATCGTTTTTGTCATTTCTGTCCACGATGTTAATTCCACCAGGCCGAATGTGATATTACTTTGAACATTTTTTTTTTTAATATTTTTAAACAACTTTGAACAATTTAAATCCGATCAGCTTAACATTTCAATGCAGGGTGGCCACAGAACCGGGAAAACCGGGAAAACCGGGAAAAACCGGGAATTGAAAATCGAACCGGGAAAACCGGGAAAAAACCGGGAATTTAGACCCAAAACCGGGAAAATTAATAAAAGGAAACCAAATTTTAGTTTTGGTTCCAAGATCAGGGATTCCACCCAAAATTGAAAATTCAGAATTATTGTTTAGTTCTCTATGCCAGAATACAACTGTTCAAAACATGTGTGGTAAAAAAATCAGATATGCGATTTCAAAAATATTCGGATCTCTCGTAAATTATCTTTGAATTGAAAACTCAATTTTCATCGGAACCCAAACAGAACTATCTTGAAACATGAGATAAGAAATTCAAAAATTCAAAATTTGTTCAAGTATAGCACGACACTACAATTATTATAAATCCATCAATCATATAAAAAACAGTGAATAAAAGTTAAATTGAGAATTCAGAACTCTTCGTCGGAAATGTAAAAAAAAGGCTAATATTATTACTTTCCAGTGAAAGTGTTTAATTCAATTGTTGAAAACAGGACAGATATTAGAAATAAATTTTCAAATCGTCTTTATGCATGGCACGATGTATTTTTGTAGCATAATAACAACAAATTCAACATCTCTTAAAATTTTAAGAAACGATCTCCTTTCAAATGCCCTTTTGGGAAAAAATTAATCCGTGATAAATTTTTTTAAGTTGAATTTTCAAATTTAATTTTCTCGTTAAAATATAGTTCTCATAATTTATCCAGAATTACACATTTTAAAGCTCGAATATGTTACGAATTCTATGAAGATTTACATTAAATTCGAATGAATTCATTGTTTACCTGTATCGCGAAAAATTTTTGATGACCGTAAAGAATTTATGAAAGCTGTTTGATGAAAGTATTTTCAAGACACAATGCTAAAAATACTTCAGAAGTGTTACAATCATTCAACATTGCATGGTCCCTACCTCCCTCAAAATAAATTTGTGTTTGGAGTGACGTATTTCAGAAATATATTTTTGAATGTTAAACAGAGGTTTTGTTTCAACAAACATTCAAAATAATTAGATTATGGCATTAGGAGTGCATGTTTTTTTCCTATTTTTTTTTTTCTTTTGTTCGAAAAAATATGGCCAAAAAAAATTAAAAGATTTTTCCGTGGTGCCAAAGGTTTAAGAGCTTATTTTAAGTTATTCAAGGGTGCTAAGTCCCAATATGTTTTTTTTTCTTAAGATTCAATGTTAACTTTTGAAAAAAGGTAAAAATCTTTTTCAAATCAAAGTACTAAAAAATTTGAAAATTTCTCAGATACTCGAAAGAAGTAAGAAATCGAAAGTTTTGAACCAATTATCAACTTTTTTGAAGGCCACGTGTAGTTTAAACTTTTGAGAAAACCGGGGGTTTCTTTTAGTTTATTTCATTTGTTTATCTGAAACTAGCATAGTTAGTTTATTCTTAATACTCGATCAAATGGAGGATAATGAAAAAGTTTTGAAACCAGTTTTCGTGTTTATAAAGAGTTGTCGGTTCATTTGTTATCAATGATTGATTGTACTAGAAAATCAATTATTTTTTAAATTTAGAAACGCAATATCATCAGAGCTAAAGGTTTTATACAGAATCTGACAAATACTTCGAATTCAAAACGGCATATTTTTTCAAAATAAATTTTCGAAAGGCACCAGTGTTTCTTGCATTTTCATCTGAATCCACATGTTTTTGCATATTAGGTTAGCTTTGTTATGCACTGCATGATTGATGAATAAGTTTAAAAACAAATGTATGTATCGATGGAAATAAACTGATTTTACTCTAAAGGTCGCGGTACTTCTCAGGTGAAAATGGCAATAAAAAATCTGATTTTGTCAATAACTCAAAAAAAAAGCGACACATATTGGCTGTGTAACATGGTGGAATCGATGGAGAATAGTTAAAAGCTGAATTTTAAACCAATCTCAGTGTTTAAAGCTTTTTAAAACTGATTTTATTTCGATTCCCAATCCCAATATGAGAAAATTCTCGCGGTGAAAATCGAGGGAATCGAAATTCAAACATTTTAAGGGATTTTGAACACTGAGATCAGTAGAAATCCTTCCCTATCGATTCTACCATGTTACTAAATCAACTTTCGCTTTTTTGAGTTCTTGGCGAAATAAGATTTTTCATTTATATTTTCACCTCAGGTGTAACTTAACTTAGACATTTATTAAAAGTTGAATTCTTTAAGAAGGGAAAGAAATAAGATAAATTTGATAAACAATAAAATTAGTTTGCAATGTTTTACAGTCCTGAATCAAGCTTTAAAACTGTCAAAAAAATCAAGATCACTGTTTGAAAAAAAACTGATCTCTTAATCTCAGGGGTTCTGAATTCAGTGTTCAGATGTTTAAATAGTACAGCTAAAACAGTAAATGTATTCATATGTTTTTTTGGTCTAAGAACTCTAATTCAACTTAGGTAATTATGATCATTATTACTCTAATTTCTTGTTAGGTAACAACTTATAGTGTTGGCTTTATTTCTAGCTAGAGTATTATTTCACTGCGACTAGATACGATTTGTGATCTTTCAAATATAACCATTGATTAGTCATGGGATATTTTCGTTTTGATATTTCATACGTTATGTAGAACGGCTTATTTTCAAGATCTTGATAGTTATTGGTTTGTTAAGAAATCATAAAATGTATCATTGCCTAAAAACAAGTGTTCATAACTACCCCGTGTTTTGAAAAACATTTGCAATGAGCAATCCTCTGAGAATCAGTGAGAAAATTTTTAGCCAAAATTTATTATACTTTAAATTGCATCTATCACGGAATTTAATACAGTAGAAATCAACGTTTAATTTGAATTAACTATGACAAACGAGTTACAAGATTGAAGACACTTCAGAACAATTTTAAATTCCCAGAAAATGCTGTGGACTACAGTGCGCCATTACAATGGCGCACTTAATATCTGTTATACTTAAAAAAAACCGAAGAATATCATATTTGATTTCTTTGTGGCTCTGATTGATTGACGACTGATTGATTGTAAACATTGTTTAGCACACCATTTCATTTTTCAAACATGATTTTAAAACATCTATCAAAAATATGTTTTAAATGAATCATAGTGTTGTCGACACTAGCTTTTCTATTCTCATTCGAATGAGATAAAATAACCAAAACGAAGAAATAAGTTGGAATTTTTGTTATACTTCGATGAAATTGGACCTTCAAAACATGGAAAACAGTGAATTTATAACCGGGAAAACCGGGAAAAACTGGGAATTTCAGAATGAAAAAGTTGTGGCCACCCTGTCAATGTAATCTTATCGCTTACGGTCCTTCGTTCAAATTCCCAGACTCCAGTCGCTTGGACGCGTGATCCTAAGCACATGATATCAAACAATCAAACAACGAATAACTATATTCAGAAAATATTTGGACTATCTTTTACAAATTACTTGCTGGAAAAATTATATTTCAACTTTTGGTTCTGAGTGAGGTGTGGTGAGAATATTCGTTCAATCGTTCAAATAAAATCGCTTTATACCTTTAAGAGATCCGGTTGTGCCTCGGTAAATTTTAAATCCAGGAGGAACCTTCCTTGAATAAACATATCAAGTAGAATAGTACACACCATATTTCTCGCTGTTCTCGAAAGTGATCATAAATCGGTTGTTGTTTGTTTTGATTCAGGTACACGTGCTTCCACGCAATACATCATGCCTATTAGGGTGGTCAAATGAGTCAGGGTCGAATTTCGAAAACCGACCATATACATTTTGTAGATTGGCCCAAAAAAACTGACCTGTACAAAAATGTCAGCTCTATCGAACTTGATTTAGGGGTGCCTCAAAACGCGCAAAGTTTCGGTTTTATTACCCTGAAAAATCACCTTAGGGGAGACCAAAAGAACTCGGTAAAATCGAAATTTTATTTTGACGCCAAATGACTTAAAATGCATAAAACATTAAAGAAACATTAAGAATTTTTGGCCGAAAAATCGATTTTCCTGGCTTTTAAGTTGATGTTTGACAATTTTTTTTTAATTACACCAGACTTTGATGTTTTATGTATTTTTAAGTCATTTGACAGGAAAAAAACGAGTTTTCCGATTTCCTTTGATCCCTCCCCCCTTTGCTGATTTTTGGGGGTAAAAAACCGAAACTTAGAGTGTTTTGAGACACCCCCGAATCAAGTCCGATTGAGCTGAAATTTTGCACAGGTCAGGTTTTTGGACCGATCTACAAAATGGTCGATTTTCACTTTTTCAGAATTCGATCATGATTTTTTCCATACACACATTGCCACCCTAATGCACGTCTGCCGTCGTCTTATTATTAATCACGGAAAATAATAAAAAGGTAAAATTTACCGAGACAGCAAAGGTGAACGCTCGCAAAAGCCAATAAGGTAACTACTACCTTTTCGAGGTGAAACTCACCTCACAGCGAGGTAAAATATACCTGAAACGAATAATGAAAAAAGGTACAATTCACCGAGAAAAAATGTGAATCCAAAAAAGGTAAATTTTACCTCGTAGCGAGGTGAAGTTCACCTGAATTGAGCTGAATCAAAAAGTATAATCCACCTAGAAAGAAAGGTAAATCCAAATAAGGTAAAACTTACCTCGTAGCGAGGTGAAGTTGACCTGGATTGAGCTGAACAAAACAGTACAATTCATCTCGAAAAAAAGTAACTATTTGACGAATCCGTTTATTGAGGTTAAGCTGTTTTGCCGTTTAGGAACAAGTTTTGCTTCAGGCACAATATGTGAAAATCGGAACAAAATGGTATGTGTTTTCTAAGATTTCATTTAGTTGTGCTGGTTCTCTTCATAATACTTTGCTTTTGTTTCAGATCGGCCCACAGAGCTTCGTGTTGTTTTCCCGTTAGCCTTCAGATATTATTCCGGAAAAGCCGGACCTGACAAGCTTGCGGCGAACAAAGGACTTGCCTCAACAATTTTTAAAGAACACGGTGATATATTTCAAAAATAAATATTTGGTAACAGTCCCTATTTATTTCAAATAAATTCCATTTTTTTTTCATGAATTGTGTTTTTTTTAAATTAATTTTATTGAAGAAACCAATCAAACAAACTAACATTTACCTTTTAAATCAGTGAATGGGAAAACGGTATTATTTACTATTTAGCTAGGTGAATGAGAAAATGGTAAAATCTACCTTTTTGCTAGGTGAATTGAAAAAAGGTAAAATGTACCTTTTTGCTAGGTGAATGAAAAAAAGGTAAAATTTACCTCGAAAGAGGGGTGGAAAAAATTCACCTCGCAAAAAGGTAAATTTTACCTTTTTTTTTATTTTCCGTGATTATTTTCCGCGCTAATAAAGACAGGGTGACCGTTCTCTGCAAATGAATACCGGTTTGCTTCCTTGATAGTTGTATACTCTTATGGATCAATTTTGTTGTTGTTTGCATTATACTATATGGGATTGTTTAGAATTAAATTTAGAACTAAAACGTTCTTCATGCTTTCACTGCGTAACCAAAGGCTTCGCAAAAGGTAGGTCGATGTTACAATTCAATAAGGTTATCATCTTGTGCCAAATTTCGCTCGAATGATGTAGGTATTGGCACGTTGCATGCGCTTCGTGCCAAAACAAACGTCATCATACATTATCGAATTAGGAAAAGTTAAACAACCTCACAAACGTCACTGATTGAGTATGTGACGGCAATCTTCATTGTTACTCTACCTTAACGCCAAATGCTGGGTTGAAGATTGATTCTTGCGAATCAATCATATAAGATCCCTATTGAACTTTTATGGCAAACTTATAGCAAATTATGCTATCACGCCTTGAGAGTTTAATTTGTTCACATTTTGCTTGACATAAGGTGGTACACAGCAAAAATGTAAGCAAAAATTTTCATACTTGGTTAGCAAAGTGATACTGTTGAGACTTCTCGTTTATTTGACAATAAATAGTTTAAGTGACACTTTGACACTTGGCATGTATATCTCTGTTCACGTTTACAAAAATTATCCAAAAAAAAATGCTTTTCGCATTTTGAATGAAGTCATTCAGTCGAAGCGTTCGACAGTTATATGATTATATACTTATTTATTCTTTTCCAAAAACAACCTACCCATAATCTTATAAATAAAAATAACCCATCCTTTTACTAATGTGTATGCTTCTGCTTCCGTTTTTTTACAGGTCGCTGACATGATAACGCACTCCATCCGACGAACGCCCAAAAGGGAGCGAAATTTGTGCGTGATTCTCGGATGTTTAGCGGAAAAGCTAGCCGGCCCCAGCAGTATAGCGGTCCTGTCGGACGTCACACTGGGCTATTTGCTCGGAAATTTGGTAACTAGCGAATGAAACATCTATTTTAAAAAATCAGAATATTGACTGTTTTCTTCCGTTCAAAACAGGATGAAGGCATCAATCCCGATGTAATGCTGTTCTCGTTAATCGCTCTGGAGAAGTTTGCTCAAACCAGCGAAAACAAGGCAACAATTAAGGTAAACAGCAATTCCGAAAAAAACCGCCATTCAATCGTGGGAACATAAATTTTATCATTTACTTTTATTTTTAGCGCAAGCTGGCCCTGTACCCGGAAAATCCACTATCACGACTGGAGCGACATGCTGATAGCAAGGAATTTATCTTCCGGCAAGTGGGTTTCTGTGCTCGGTGGTGTTTGGACAACTACTGTAAGTACCACAATCTGTACCTATCTCTTCTCTATCTCCAGTGATAAATTGTAGTATTATTTTTGCGCGTTTTCATAGTGTACACTCCGCGCGATTTGTTTTAGTCCCCGCCAGAAGACTGATAACTATATCTGGATGTGTCCGAACACTTCCGTATTACAGCTAATGATGGCGGTTGAGCGTTTGTTATGTCAATGTAGCTCTCAATCGATAGCTGATATTGATTTTATTTGGTACTTCCTAAACGCACTTTTGGTATCAGTTGTTTGTTATTGTTATCAAAAATCAGAAAATGGATTATTGCTGTCTTTTATTAGGCTTATCCCATCCCTTGCAATCTAAACTGTTAATCCTCTTTAAAGTTATGGGGATTTTTTTAAACGCTGCTTTGCTTCAAAACTTTCAGGTAAACTGCGATAGAATTTGTTTATATTCTTAACATAAAATTAACTCTCTTGTTTAAACAATTAAAAAATCCAAGGAACATTTAATGTTTTTTTCCAGATTTATAGTTTGAAGTTACTATAGAATTTTTTAATTTATTGAAAAAAAATAAGTATTTTCATATGACTTGTTTTTTTGCTATTAAAATTTTTAATAAAAAGTTTCAAGGTATCTTTTGAATAAGTATACAGCATAGTCTTTTAGAATATAAGATACTACTCTGTTGCAATTGTATTTCTTTTTACCTAAGAATTTGAACAACCAAGTGTGCCCCAGAAGGATTGCGCCAGAGCCGAAGTGGCAGATGTCTTGAGAAAGGGCATCAATGGGAAATCCAACGTCGAGGAAATCCAGATAGCGAAAGAACTTAGGAGAAAGGAGGTGTTCTACGTCAAGGCGGACAAAGGAAATTCGGTGGTCATCATGGACAAAACGGATTACAACGGATTGATGCAGGCCAAAATCGATGAAGGACCGTATCGAGTTCGAAGAGAGGACCAACTACCGGAGATGGTTAAGGAGGTGGAAAAAATGCTGAAGGACTGTGGACCGATCTTAGGGTTTGCGCCGGTCGCCCTGAAAGTGTCTGCCCCAATCGTTCCTAGAATCAAAGGTTTACCGAAGATTCACAAACCAGGGAATGAGATGAGGGAGATAATTTCGGGAGTGAACGCGCCCACTGAAAAAGTGGCGAAGTGGTTACTGAACGAGTTTAAAAGGATGCCAAAACCCTTTAAAACGAGATCGGTGACCAACACCCTAGAGTTCGTGAACAGACTGCAGGCGTCGGGAGGCATAGAAGAGGACGAGGTCATGGTTTCTTTTGATGTTTCAGCTTTGTTTCCAAGTGTCCCCGTTAAAGAAGCTTCTAATCTGTTAGAAGATTGGTTGCTTCAACAACTCAATGGGAGCACTTGGAAACTCAAAGTTAGAAACTACAAGAAATTGGTGGACTTGTGTATGGGACAAACCTTCTTTAAATTTAGAGATTTGTTCTATAGACAAACAAAGGGTTCACCAATGGGAAATCCTCTGTCTCCATTCTTGTGTGAATTGTTTATGGCTCATTTGGAAGAGACTCTTAAAATCAAGATTTATTACACGAAAAATGGTGGAGATACGTCGATGACATTTTTTGTGTAGTAAACAAAGACTTTCTTGAAGAACTTCTAACATCCATAAACGGTTTGCATAAGAATATTAAATTCACTTGCGAAATAGAAGAAGACAGGAAATTACCTTTCCTGGATGTTCTGGTAAGGAGAGATGATGGCCAATTCCAATTCGAAATCTACAGAAAGCCGACAAACACCATGAGGGTAATACCGAGCACCTCGAACCACTCGTTCCAGCGTAAGATGGCGGCGTTCCACCACATGATCCATCAGATGAACTCCATTCCCCTATCAACTGAAGGAAGAGAAAAGGAACTTCAATATATTTTCCAAACGGCTAATAAAAATGGATACCAAAGTAGATCCATTCAAGCCATCATAAGAAAAAAAGAAAGATTGCTTCAACGGAAATCTTTCACTACTTTAACTCCTATTCAGAAGGAGTTTCAACGAAGGTTCATGGAGTTCACCGGTGTCAACGCAGTCGAATTGCGACACAAGTTGACAAAGTTTGATATTGAACTAGTGTTCACTAGCTCTAATAATCGACTGAAATCCATCTTAGGATCGACTAAAGATCCAGTGGAGCTCCTTCATAGATCTGGTGTATACAAAATCAGTTGTTCCGAATGTGATAAGGTGTACATTGGACAAACCAAAAGGAAATTGATTGATAGATTCGAGGAACACATGGCTATAGCTAGATCTGACTCAAAGAAGAAAATCCTTTCTTCACAGAATCCCAGATCTGCAGTAGCTTTACACATGTGTGAATCTGGTCACTCTATTGATCGAGGTAATGTCTCGCTGATCCGGTCTTTGAATAGTAAGTCGCTTAAATTGGATGTTGCTGAAAGCATTGAAATCTTCAATGAAAAATCAGAGAGACGGAGACACCGGACCAGGGCACACTTGGTTGTTCAAATTCTTAGGTAAAAAGAAATACAATAATTTACCTGACAATGTCCAAAAACGGGTAGAAAATAATTTAGCCCTACCAGAAAACACCCAGAATAGGGTAGGTAGACCCAAAAAAACGGACAACGGCACAACTGCCGAGCATTCGGAGGTTTTTGCTACCTAGTAGTAGCTTACCTAACTCGGACAATATAAGGGAGGATTCACATTCATCAATCGAAAACGTTCACTGAAGAAGGTAGTAAGTTGCTATCGAAATACTGGCATATGAACTTTTCATTTACCGTGGTTGAATTAAAAGGAATCTTTCGATTGCTTTGATTCAATAAGATACTACGAATCGGGAATTATCTCGCTAGATTAAAAGGCGCAAACTGTACCATCGGCACTTAAGCACAATCCACTAAGAGTAGATGTAGAAGAGTAGTAGTTAGCCCGGACTCTTACCCCAGGGTTGAACATCTCGTTTGTTGAAACTAGGCAATCTCAAGGGAAATATCGGAAGAATAGCAAAAAAATTTTAGAAGTAGTATAAACTTACCGACGAAACGACAACCACTTCCGTCCAGCGTCTTAGCGCAGACCTTCAATTGGCCTCCAAGGACCAGGTTCAACAATCAGTAGTCACTTCCGCTACCCGAAAATTTCCGTTAACAGAACCTAATGCAAAAAAAAAGTGTCGGAGACTACCAGCTTCAAAAATTTTTAGATTTCCGATTCTATATATGTAGATTCAACGACTACGGACTACGAATGTTTCGACTTCTGTGCGACTTTCCAAACAGTGTCCCGAATATTAAGAGACCGGTTTTCACCTTCCCAGCTAGCAAGAAGACTTCCCGATTGCATCCCCTATTATGAGGTTGGCTTCGGGTTTTCGCCAAGACAATACTAATAGATCGCTCGCGAAATACAAGCATTTCTTCACAGCGATTATAATGGACGTTACAACGGCAAGTCATTCTACTTCTGGTAGCCGTAGCCCTCTTGACGTCGGATCGTAAAGTTCAATCCGTTTCAACAGGGCCGGTTCATCATTTGCTACCTAGAGATATTAACCTTGAGATTGCCAGTAAAATAGAACACGGTGTGCCAAAATACGTTATTAAAAATAAAAAATGACCACCAAAACGGCACTCGACATTCGAAAGATATAGTATTCAGGCATCTATCCTGAAAATTTGGAAATGTTTCATCGGGCTTTTTTGAAATTAGAGCGATTTTAAATTTTAAGTCAATTTGCATTAGATTTCTAATGGGGTTTTTCGACCTTATGTTCTATGGCCATGGATTTTTCTGACTACTCATATTTTATGACAATCACCCAGTTCAATGACTTTATGGAAAATTTCTTGCCCGACAACTTTGTGGAAGACTGGAAAAAGATTTGAGTTGATCCTGAAAAGTTATTGGCAATTTTCAAAAACTTTATTAGACTGATTGAAATATTTCCATGTTTCTTAGTTTTTTTTTTCAATTCCGCTTCACTAAAAAACGAATATCTTTCCAGGGGTAGTTTGAATCGTTTTTGGGTCTTCGATAAAGTTGTTTGAGATAGAATTTTCAGCACAAATGTATATGTTAAAGTAAATCTATGGGTAATAGTCATCATTCGAGCTCACAGCTCTTTGAAACCAACTGCTCCTGTATCTGCCCAGAATGCGTTCGAAATGAAAGTTGACAACAACTTAAGCGTGAGGAAAACCCTTAGTTTTACACGAAACTTCCGTATAATGGGTATAAATTTTGAGCCTAATCTTAAAGAAAAGTTAGGCTCATATAACCGGCAATTAAAGGATTTCTTCGAAATCAAGAAGTTGGGTGATATGGGAGGAAACGTCAAAGAAGCACCTATAGTAGGGTTGCCATCCGTCCCGCAAAAGCGGGACATGTCCCGCTTTTTTGTTGTATGTCCCGCCGTCCCGCTTTTTCCTTAAAATGTCCCGCTTTTTTCATGGAAAACTTTTACAAAGTTTACTGACTTTCACTGGAAAGTATCAAATTTTATCCTCAATTTAAGTCCATTGGCTCGACACAAAAAAAATCGAATACCTCTTTTTTCATAAAATAACACCTATTTTTCAGAATTTATATAAGACAATACTGATGATCCCTAAAGTTACAGTAAGATTCAGTTTCAGTAAAGCGTTCTTGGAGCATGTTCAACCAATGCAATGTAAATAACTTTGGAATGAAGAAATAAAATTTTACTGGTTTCCAAATGATTAAAGATCTTAATTATTCTACAAATGTACAAATATACAATGATGGACATTTTCTTAAGTTGTCAAATTTTTATAACAAATTTGAAATTTATTTGAAAGGATTTTTACGCGATTTCAAATCCGTCGTTTACATGTAGGACTTCAAATATTTCATCCAAATGACGTGTTAATTTGCAAGAACCGTGAAAATTTCCGTGTTTATGGCAAAAATAAACCGTGTAAATAGAAGTCATGTAAGAAAAACTTAGCAAAATAAATCCGCATTAAAAAAAATCCTTTGTGTACTTTCTATGAATAACTTTGGCTGATGGTATACGTATAAGTTTGGCAATACAAATAAGCTTATTTTTAAAGAGTTTCTTAAATGTCCCGCTTTTTTCGGCTGTGTCCCGCTTTTTTGTCGTGAAATGTCCCGCTTTTCGCTGAAAGTATCTGGCAAGCCTAACCTATAGTATACTGCGTCGATGTAAAAAAACATATTGGAAAGATTCGAGACTCGCGAAATATGACTGATGAAGGACTAATTTTTAAATTTGGAATGGACGGTGGAGGTAGTTCTTTTAAAATTACTTTGTCGGTGATTTCACTGGGACAGCAGTCCAAAGCTGAACGTTTCAAGGATGGCGGTGTTCAAAGGATTTTTAGAAATAGTTATGAACATTAGGCTTATAGTATAATAACGTCAAATTATTCAATCAACTATTAGCCTTTTGATTTTTGCTCTTGCCCCAAAACTGGAAGAAAAATATGAGAATATTGCTTCAATTTGAAACGCGCTACAGTTGCAAGACTTCGATGTATGTGTTGCAGGAGATTTAAAAGTCATAAATATTATAACGGGCATAATGGCTCATTCGTCAGCACATCCGTGCCCATATTGCGATGTCAGTAAGCAATATTTAATGACACGTAACGGAAACTTGAGGACTTTGGGGACATCAAGAAAAACTGCCAAACTCTTCCAAATTCCACATTCTACGATTCCATGTAAAAGGTTTTTTCAAATACCCCGGAAAATCGCAGGGTGTATTCGGAGAACAAGCCTCGGAGGGTGTTCATCATGATTTTTCAGAAACGTGGAAACAATATCAAACCCCCGATACATCAAAGTTGTACAATGGTCATCTCTTAAATGCTGTAGTGGACTATAACAGTGGTCTCTGTGTTGATTTTTAATTTAAAATTAAAAATATCGATTTTTTTTTTGTTGAATCCAAGAAGGTAATCAAAAATGACTATTTTAAAGCTAATATTACGCTATTTACCTTGTTCGACTAAGCACATTCTAAGCACGAAAAAAAGGTTGAAGACCCAAACACGAATCAAACTACGCCTGGGAAGATATTCGCTTTTTAGTGACGCGGAATTAAAAAAAAATAAAAAAAACATGGAAAAATTTCAATCAGTCTAATAAAGTTTTTGAAAATTGCCAATAACTTTTCAGGATCAACTCAAATCTTTTTCCAATATTTCACAAAGTTGTCGGGCATGAAATTTTCTATAAAGTCATTGAACTGGGTGATTGTCATAAAATATGAGTAGTCAGAAAAATCCATGGTCATAGAACATAAGGTCGAAAAACCCCATTGGAAATCTAATGCAAATTGACTTAAAATTTAAAATCGCTCTAATTTCAAAAAAGCCCGATGAAACATTTCCAAATTTTCAGGATAGATGCCTGAATACTATATCTTTCGAATGTCGAGTGCCGTTTTGGTGGTCATTTTTTATTTTTAATAACGTATTTTGGCACACCGTGAGAAAACTAATAACAAAATAAGCTGCAACGCAACAAGGATTATCAATATTTGTTTCTCAAAAACTTTCTTGAACTGTCTGACGATATTGTTTTGCTCGCCCAAAGAGAACAAAACATGCAGAGCAAACTCGACGACCTCACGATAAGTCTCAAAATCAATGTCGGAAAGACCAAGACGATGAAAATCAACACAGAAAATCGGTCCAATTTCGTGGTAGCTGGACAACAGGTTGAGAAAGTGGAGTGTTCCTAGTATTTTGGTAGCCAGATTACGCCTGATGATGGTACCAAGAAAGACATCGAAACCCAAATCAGAAAAGCCCGATTTGCGTTAGAGAGTCTTCGAAACATCTGGCGCTAACGCCAGATCTCTCTACGAACATAAATTCGAATCTTCAACGGAAATGTCAAATCCGTATTGATGTACGGGTGTGAACTGTGAAACTTGGTGCACATATGCGTTGCAACCCGAAAAATGCAAGTTTTTGTGTATCGCTGCCCGCAGAATATTATCCGAGCTTGGTGACCTGGAAACTAGATCTCAAACGTGGAACAACATCGCCGGTGTCATTATCGTAAGTGTGATCGTAAGTAGAGATGAAAACGAGATTTGCAAACAGATCTAGATGGGCATCGAAAAAGAGGCAGGCCCAGAAGCGTGGCTTAGCGGCGTAGTCTAGCCGCTGAAATCCGCACAGTTGACCTCTAGATAGATAGACAAGAGCTTTCAAACATTAGCTTGGACATTTATTAGCACCAATTTCCAGCGAAATGAATTTTTCTTATGACATTCAAATTAAAATCACGAGGAGACCTCAAGGTCTATATTTAGTATAAGGTACACCGGGGTAAGTGTGGACGCGGGGTAAGTGTGGACGATGGCTATAAAAACAATACTGTGCACTATTTTTTCAAACTTTTGATGCAGAATGTTCAATTTACTTGTAATCTATCCAATAACTGTGAAAAAGATACGATTCAGACAATAACGGTTGTTTACAGCGACTTTTTCGGAATTTTCTATTTTCAACTGCCTTGTCGAGTTGATGTGCATCTTTTTCAATTGCAAATTTCTTCTAAACTAGCTGGCTCTCGATGAAAAACTCTACATTGAAACAATCCTTACATTCCAAACAACCAGTTAGGAAAAGAAACGGCGGTTAAAAATTAAGAAAAAAGAGTTTGTTTACAAAAAACTAAAATTTTGTCTCCAACCCCTACCTGGGGTAAGTGTGGACGGCTTTAAAAAGACCTGATGTTTACACATTTTTTCAATTTTCTGTCCTTCATCCTTTATGAGTTGTATTATTTAGCTATATTAAGCATTCGGATCATGAAAATTTGAGTAAAGTACTTATTTGTTCTGTGTTTTTGATGAAATCGGATCTCGTGTGTTGTAACATTAATTACACACTATAATTATAGTATCATGAACTTTTTTCAAAATTTTGGACGGTTCGAGCAATAAAGTAACGTATTCAACCAAGAAAACACAAATTTTTTGAAAATTTCCTGAGAAATCAAAGGGGAAATCTACCGTCCACACTTACCCCATAAAGCGGGGTAAGTGAAGACACCAGCCGTTTATAACGATTTGCGTGATAACTTTTTTCGCTTTGCTTCTATCGAGCTCAACTCTTCAGCTTTTGTAAAAAACATGTTTTGCATCACATTGAACGTCAATTTATCGAAATTGCTCCACTGCTGATTTATTTTTATGATTTTTTAAAGTTGAACTATACGAAAACCCGTCCACACTTACCCCGGTGTACCTTATCTCAATACGGCGGAACTGGGGACAGTTGGGTGGGTTAAGGTTTTTCGGAACAAACTGGACGAACGACTTTGTTGTAATGAAAGCTTGCCAAATCTTTCCAAAACATTATGGGATGGTCATGGGATCGATTAAACGGCAAAATCCGTTTTTGAAGACACTCTTTTTGGTATAGTTTCAATCGACGTCATTATATTATTTGTAACGAAAACTTTCGTTTTTTGCCACAGCTGCAAATGCCCTTCCAAATCATAAATTTTCGTTCAAATTTGTCGGCAAAAACAAATTTAAATTGGGCTGGAACATCCCTCCGAGCCGTTGCCAAGAGCAATTTTTTACCTAGGATTTCCCCGAAGTCAGCTTTGACATAGGTTTCATCGTCCATCCGAAGTCCATCCTTCGAACTTGGTCAGCACTTGGTCGTATAGCTTCCAAGCGCGGATTTTGGCCACATTATTCTGTTGTATGGTCCGATTTGGCTGTTTGCTAGCTCGTTACAACTTGATTCATCCCGGAGTTGAATTTTCCTCACGGCATCGATTTTTCTGGCCAAATCTCGTTCCGGAAGATTGGAATTCCTTATAACTTACCTTGTTTACTTAGACCGTTTGATAACGCGCCATACGGTATTTCTGGGCAATTTCAGCTGTTTAGCTAGCCTAGATGCAGACCACAATAGATTTTCCAAATAACTGTGCACCATTTTTTCCCTTCTTTCGGCTTCCATGTTTATTGTTTACAAAGTACTGTCGATTTGCGGAATGTCAAAAATACATACGTGAAGCTGACAAAATTCTCGACAAGTGGGCGTCAAGAACTTCCAAATCCGTCCTCACACAAAAAAAATCGACATTCGACATTCAAAATTAAGATATTTTGTTCCAAACTGGAGATTCATAAAATGATCGTTTTTAATGTTAAACCGCAAGAAATACCATTTATAAGTTGAAAATATACTCAAATTCAAACCAAGATACAGTAAGGGGCAAAATAATTTCCAATTTCTTTAATTTTTCTGGAAAAATTCAACGAAAACACATCGTAAACATTTTTAAAATTATGTTTATTATTAATCGCAGCGCACTAAATTGGACTGCGCACTCATGACTGCGAAATTTGTGCGACCTGTCAAATCAGTGTAAAATCTGTCGGAGTTCTACACGCTCACCGCTTTTCAGTCAACCTTTGTACGGATAACTGCGACTGCTAAACATTGCACGAAATCCAATTTTCAATGAAAGGGATAATATGTTCTTTTCAATTTTTGTTAATGTTGCGCTGGAAAATGGGCAAAATAAAGTGTCCAACTCAAAAATCAATATAATTTCGATAAGTTTCCATCGCGAGGCCCCTCGAATTTGTTTGTTTTGTGTATTTTGACGTTTCATAAACAACTGGCTTGGCTCTGGAGTATTCAAACAGGTGTCTACATTCGAATAAGTTGTAAAATATGGAGAACGCATAAATTTCTGGTTCCATTCCATAGTCCATCCGGAAACTGGTTGTTCGTAATGTCAATAACGGTCAAACGCACCGGGAAGTAGCCAAGCACTACGAAATCAGCAAGACAGCGGTATCAAAAATCATGAAGAAGATGAAAACCTTCGGATCGGTGGTGGATCGCCCGGGAAGAGGACGGAAACCCAAGACAGATGCCAGAACGGACAAGAAAATCATTCTTGAGGTGAAGAAAAACCCAAAAATTACGATCCGGCAGATACACGCTCTTTTTTTTAAACTCAAAATTAAGTATTTTTGGTTCAAAACAGCACTTCGGTGGCTTCCCTCAACTTTGAGTTTGACTGGGCAATAGCAAAACTAAGTTCTGATAGGCATACTCAATACTAAGTTCGGCAGCCGAACTCGAATTTATCCTTTTTTTTCGAGGGTAGCTGATTTTCAGAGAATTAAAGGATGATTAAAATTTATTGTACCCGGATGTTGCTGTTCCGGTGCATTGCATTGCAATTACAGAGCGGTGGAAAGTTTTGACATTCCCGGTCAAAGAAAACTTCCGGATGTTACTTCCCACGGGAAGTAAACAACATCCGGAAGTTTCCGGACATTCCAAGCCGCTCACCATATGATGACAATGACGGACAGACTTTTACGCTGACACGGTGACCATGCATTTCATTATGAAGTTCCTTCATAGTCTTCCGGTAATTGTTCCGGAACGACATAATTTTGCGACGTGTTCGTTGATTGCTGTTCTGGTTCGGACTGAACTCGCTAAGTGTTTTCAGTCCAACAAAGAGAGTTCAATTTTTAGTTCATAAGGTCGAACTCAGCTTTGATCCCTCGCCGAAGGAAAAAAAGGGATCAATTTTGAGTTCGCAGTTCGAACTCCGTTTTGATCCATCGCAAGGAGGAAAAAAGGGTACTTAACTTTAAGTTCATAGAATCGAACTATGTTTTGAACCTCGGTCATACTTAATTTTGAGTTAAAAAAAAAGAGCGTGTACAGGAAGAGCTCCAATTTTCGGTATTGCATCGTACTGTCCGTCGCCGCATCCATGCAAAGGAGTACCATTTTAGCAATATCGCAGTGAGAAGGCCTTTCGTCAGCCAGGTGAACAAGGCTAAGCGGCTCAAGTTCGCCAAGAAACACGCCGATAAAAGGCTCGAGTACTGGAAAACATTGTTGTGGCGTTGTGGGCCGACGAATCCAAATTTGTACACCCAAAATAATTTTCACTTAAAAAATAAGTGATATCTGTAGTAAATTCTCGCCATACGTAATTTCATTTGAATTTTAAGTGATGGGTCAAGTGAATTCACTTAAGTGACAGGTCAAGTGAATTAAACTAGGAAATTTGAGTGAAATTTATCTGAGTTTCTAAGTAAGTTTCTAGTTAATTACACTGTATCAAAAAATTGTCCGTACAGCACGTACCTTGAAGTCCAAACAATCAAAAAGTGCAGTTTTTCAGTCAATAAAAATACTACAATAACATCATTCGCTGCAGAAATTAGTCCGTTTTGTAGATCAGTATTAAAAATGTTTAAAAATTAAACCTTAAAAATAATCTAATGCATTTTGTATAGAAGGTCCCAAAAACGACGTCAAAAAATTGTCCGTACACTGAGGCCTTTGTCAAATATTAGTCAAGTAAACAGTTTTGTGTCAGTCTGTCAAACGAAGAAACGTGAATTAAATCTCAGCAAAGACAATTTCCAGTGGTCTGAGCGATAAATACGGTAAAATGAACTTTATTTAGCATAAATCAGTAGATTTAAACAATTTGTGGATTAAATTAACAGGAAAATGTCTGCTCTTCACGAAAAAAAAATACCCGTTGACATCCGGAAACTGATTGTTGACCTGAAGAATGACGGTAAAAGCTTGTCCGAAATTAATTTATTTACTTGTCTTCGAATTACGCATAGAATAGTAAAACGGCCATGATCGTCGGTTCAGTATGTCCTTCAGAATTTTAAGAAGACTAACTCACTGGGGACTAATCGTATAAGCTGATGGTTGGTTTGATCGTATTTTCGGATCAGAACCAAACAATCATATTTATATTCCTGTAGACGCGTAATATGACTGATAAATCTTTTTATTTTTCTCCGTAAATGAATGTCAAGTTTCCGGTGCAATTTGCGCTGAAAGCATACCACACCATTACATGGCCACCACCGTGCTTAACTGTCGGTCACAAATTTTTCGGATCCAATTCAGTATTTGGATTACGCCATACATGTCCGTCAGACCCAAAAATATTAAATTAGCTTTCGTCAGTGAATATGACGTTCTGCCAGAATTCTTCCGGTTCCAGGACATACTTTCGAGCGTATTCCAGCCGCCTTTTCTTTTTTTAGCAGATACAAACGGCTTCTTCAGAGCAACACGACCTTGGTTTTTTTTTCTCATGAAGTATGTTCCGTACCGTTTGAGGATTAACCTGTATGTTTTCAAAATTCTTCAGGCTGTCTGCTAGTTTCGGGGCACTGATTTTAGGAATCTGACTGATTTCCCTGCTAATGATGCGATGGTGACGATCCGTAAGCTTCAGTTTGCGGCCTCTTCCTGGAGTGGTCTCCAGGGAGTTAGTCTTTTTAAAGTTCTGAAGGACATACTGAACCGAGGATCGTGGCCGTTTTACTATACCTGCAATTTCGGACAAGCTTTTACCGTCATCCTTCAGGTCAGCAATCAGTTTCCGGATGTCAACGAGTATTTTTTTGTGAGGAGCAGACATTTTCATGTTAATTTTTGTGGATTTAATTAACAGGAAAATGTCTGCTTTCCACAAAAAAATACCCGTTGACATCCGGATACACGAAAATCTACTGATTTATGCTAGATAAAGTTCATTTTACCGTATTTATCACTCAGACCACTGGAAGTTGTCTTTGCTGAGATTTAATTCACGTTTCTTCGTTTGACAGACTGACACAAAACTGTTTATTTGACTAATATTTGACAAAGGCCTCAGGGTACGGACAATTTTTTGACGTCGTTTTTGGGACCTTCTATACAAAATGCATTGGATTATTTTTAAGGTTTAATTCAAAAACGTTTTTAATACTGATCTACAAAAAGGACTAATTTCTGCAGCGAATGATGTTATTGTAGTATTTTTATTGACTGAAAAAGTGCACTTTTTGATTGTTTGGACTTCAAGGAACGTGCTGTACGGACAATTTTTTGATACAGTGTATCTCTCGCGTTTTTAAATAAAAGAACATTTATAGAACAGCACTACGATTTCAAATACTTACATTACGCTTTCGCCATAAATTTATGGCGAAAGGAAAATTCCATCGTAATCCCAAGGCAGATCGGTTACTGCGGATAGTGTGACTTCTAAATCTTCCCTGCTGCAAACCAGATAATCTGTCCAGTTCAACCCACAAGCTGAAACATGATAACACCTTTAAATAACTTTTCCTTACATCACGTTTAACACAAACTACCGCCAAAATCGCCTAGTAAAGAATTGGGAAAATCCAAATCCAGCATAAGCTTTAAACGCTGCTCTTTAAAATTTGGCATTTTGAACTCTGAAAATAAACACAACCGACCCGACATTCACTTGAAATTCAAGTGATGGGGAAGTGAATATTTTTTCTCACTTCAAATTCAAGTGACGACTGAAGTGGATGTGGATGAATTCACTTGAAATTTAAGTGACTGCCAAGTGAAATGTATATGTCGCACTTGAATGGAAGAAAATCACTGGATCCTTGTTTTAAAGTGAAAAATCATGTGTATTTTAAGAGTGGATTTGGGTTCAGTGTAGTTAAAAGACTGCGAATGTGTATGTTGTTATTTGTCCCATCGATTGCTTCTTGAGTGGACACTTGACGGCAAAATGTCCCGGCTTCTCGCAATTGTAGCAAAGCTTCTCGTTTTTGCCACCATCCTTTGATTCACTTGATTTCTTCCGGTTCATTTTGCTGGTACAGAGCACCGTCCGTGCTGCTGCCGACCGGACCACTTTCCAGCTTCACGTCTTGAAGGATTTCCTATCTTTCTTGTTAGCCCGGTATCCTGGAAGGCAGTTTTCATCGAGTGATCCGCAGAAAGGTTGTCGTCGAGCGAAACCAGAAGAGGGTCGTTGAGCTGAAGGCTATGGTCGTGGTCCGGCACAGAACTCTACCTACAACACTTGCACAACCTTGTTGAAAGTATGCCGAAGCCCTTGCAGGAGGTGTTGAAGGCTGAAGAAGGCCATACCCATTATTAAATCGTTCTTGTTTGCCTTCAGTTTGAATTATTTGAAGCTGTACTGATCTGGACACTTTATTTTGCCCCTGTTTTTTTTTTGGAATATTAACTGTTTTTTTTCTATCAGAAAAACTTTTTTTTACCAGCGCAACATTAACAAAAAATTGAAAAGAAAATAATGAACAATATTTTAAAATGCTTACGATGTGTTTTCGTTGAATTTTAACCAGAAAAATAAAAGCAATTGAAAAAAAATAATTTAGACACTTTATTTTGCCCCTTACTGTAGGTATTCTTTTAAAATTCGCCATCTCTTCTTATAGTTTTGAAAAGGTATCAGAAAGGGCCATGGAATACATCTATCACTTCTGATATTATTCGTCCTCATTTCAATGACTTTGATAGGAGAAACACGAAGCAAGGAAATTATTTCAATCGTGATCTTCATATCGATTAAACACCGGTTCAATCGCCTTGCTTTATGCTATCAAGCTAACTTACTCTATCAATGGAAATGAGAGTCGAATTCTGACTAAGAGAATTTTCCCGATTCAACAGGGTTTTAGTTCAGAGCTTCCCGGAGGATTCCAAATCCAAATTGCAGAGTTTTGTTAAATTTTTGAAGTCCAAGCCGATCCAATAAACCGCACTGTCTAAGATCATTACCTTTTAATGCTCTATGGAGCCACTATCAGACATTTTTCACGTTAAGTTATAACTAAATAATTTAAAGATATCTTCTCTGACAGAAGAGACATCAGAATAATTGTACGCTAATGTACCTAGTACAGATGGGAACCGATTCAAATATATTTTGCTTCAAAGAAAATCGTTACCTTGAAATGCTCTATGGAGCCACCTTAGGTACAACGTCCTTTTCCCATTGTCAAAAGGGCGGATCGAATATCAACTTGTTTCAAATTTCAAAACGGCTGTAATCTACAAAGTTTTTTCCCTGGTCCAAATAAATGACAGAACTTTTGGAGATTCTTAAAATCAGATTAAAGTACCTGAATTTGAATTTGTAGTTTTGTATGAAAAAAAAAGCAAAAATTGGTTCAGAGAATGTCACTTTTTTATCTTCTCATGCGTTTCCGAGAACCGCAACGGTAGAACGACAGAAAAGTTATAACGTTACAAACAGAGCTGGTAGTTTTTTTTTTGTGAAAAGAATCTAGTAACACTGTCACAGTAACCAGTAAAAAAATTGTCGAATTTTTCAGAAATATTGTTCTCACGAAAAAGTTATTCATTTTGGAGTTCTGGAATGTTTAGATGAGTTGGCCTATACCCAGCCAAAATCAAGTTTATCTCAATTTTTTTTTAAATCTGCAAAACCGCACACTTTTATTTGGACTAAAATGGAAAATTTTTAGAAAACATGAGTCTTGATATTCGAAAAATTAATAGAATACATTTTTAGACTTCTTCTAACTTTCCAAAAAACACCTACCTACCTACCTACCTAAGGGTCCAGCGCCGATTGACCGGCGCATAGGGCTGAGATAAAAGATCTCCACTGCTGGCGATCCGGAGCCAGCGTCTTCACTTGCTGCCAGCCGAGGTTCTCGTCAACTGTGCGGATTTCAGCGGCTAGACTTCGCCGCCACGAGCTTTTGGGCCTGCCTCTTCTTCGATGCCCATCTGGATTCCAGTCAAGCGCCTCTCTGCAAATCTCGTTTTCATCTCTTCGCAGCGTGTGCCCAATCCATCTCCACTTACGTTCCCGAATCTCGATTTCTAGCGCCTTTTGATGACACCGGCGATGAAGTTCAACGTTTGAGATCCAGTTGCCAGGCCACCAAGCGCGGATGATGTTCCAAAAAACACGACATTATAATTTGATGTATCTCGGCAATTGATTTTGCTAGCTTTTACCAACTTATAATAAAAATCAAAATATTCCACAAATTTCAAATTCTTCACATGACAAAAGTTTATTCAAACCCATTATTTTCTCATTTTTTCAGTTATCATCGAGGGCCGCAAATACTCGTACGAGGTGGCCGATGTGGCCAACGTGAACGTCATGCTGAACACTCGGGACGTGAGCGAGTATCTGAAGATTTCTCCGGACGGTTTGGAGGCCCGTTGTGATGCGTATTCGTTCGAGAGTGTCCGGTGCACGTTCCAGGTCAACCAGGGCTGCTGGTACTACGAGGTGCTAATCATCACCCCCGGGGTGATGCAGATCGGATGGGCCACCAAGGATTCCAACTTCCTGAGTCACGAAGGGTACGGCATTGGGGACGATGCTTATTCGATAGCGTTCGATGGCTGTCGCAAGTTGATCTGGCACAATGCTCGCTCGATGCCACATGATTTGCACATCTGGAAGGGTGGTTCGGTTTTGGGCTGTTTGCTAGATCTGGATGCCAGGGAAGTGATCTTCAGTTTGGATGGTGCCGAGGGTGGGATTTTGAAGCAAGTATTTGGCAGTGCTAAGGATGGTTTCTTCGCGGCGGCCTCGTTTATGTCGTTCCAACAGTGTCGGTTCAATTTTGGTGCTACTCCCTTCGTGTATCCTCCCAAGAATCGTCAGTACAAAAGTTTCAACGGTCACGCCGAGATGAAGGATCAGGATAAGGTGAGAAGATGTTATAAAATCTGACAATTTTTTTTTTCTAATGTAACTTTTCATTTTCAGATCGTTTTGCCGAGGCATCTTTTCCTGGAGCAGTTGCGCAAGTTGAGTGTGCGCGAAGATTCCTGTACCTTGTGTTTCGATATGAAGGCTTCGATTCGATTAGAACCGTGCAAACATCGCGGATTCTGTACCAATTGCGCCGCTCAACTTCAGTTCTGCCCGATGTGTCGTGCAGAAATCGTTAGTACGGTACAGGAGGAAGTAACTCCAGACAGTCCGGGGTCGGATGAAGTCATCGAGACGACCTGATAGCGGCAACAATCCTCGATAGGAGTAGATGAAGTTAATCAGTTTTAAGCTAAGAAAATAATACTAGGTAGTATGAAGGCCGCATTCCTCCGACCGAATACTAGAGCAAGGTATCGACATCGATAGTAAAATCTACCGAGGAGAATAAAAACGGTTAGGAAATGTTTTGGAAAATCCATTTATTTAGTAGTCTGTAGATCCATTGCGGTGGGTTTACATCTTCCCTAAGGCGGTTTGTTTTTTCGAGGACTTTTTTTACTATCAATGTCGATAGGCTCTATGTGGGTGTAGTAGGTATATCTAAAAAACAACAATGAATGAACGTTTCAAATGAGTTTGAATCGTGAACGAAATACAGAATATAAGCAAAAAAATATTTGTGATAATAAAACAAACTATAGATAAGGAAAAGCTTACTCGTCTAAGCTTATAGTCGTTGTGCACTGATTGACCGAACACATCAGATAGGAACTGAAAGTTTGCCATTTAAAATACTATTTATGTTTCTCACTGCTCGAGATCGTTACGTACTTAAGCGTAGAAGAGAAAACCAAAAAAAAAATCGAAAAGCAAGTGCGTATTCAGAAAAAAAAACCACTGTAGGTAGTGTGACTCCTCGAAAGTTTTCGTTTTAACTGTTGTTTTTTCTACAGATGGCCTGCAGTCGTCTTCCGAAATCCGAAACAAGATTGTTTGAGTAGGGATAACATTACCGTACTTTTATTTTCACAGAAAGCTCATACAAATCGTAGGAAATCTTTTTAAACACTAAGTTAAACCTAACAATCGTTTTTTTACCGATTAGATAGCAGCAATGTAAATCTTCAAACAAACACTAGCCTTATTTTATATCAACTTTATATTGCTTCGTATAAAAATGAATCAATAACGGTTTTAGTTAGCGTCCTATCGAAGAACCGCTGAAAGAGATAACATTTGATATTACACTGAATTACAAAGCAAAAATAGTTTCATACATTGTTTAATCAGAGTATTTTGAACATGGAGAGTAAAGAGAGTATCATACAAAATCCGACATAGAAATGATGGAACAATTGTACGAAATCGAAATGACTGATATACCTATTTTTGTACGGAGCGAACAGAAGATAAATGATTGAAGAAAAACCCTATATGTATAGAACAAGAATTGATAAATAGCTTTAAGCTTCGGAGGCGAACAAAATGCAGAAAAGTACACACCAGACATAACTAACACACATACAATCCATTTTGTAACTCATTCGGAATGATTAAAGGGAGATAATGTTATACATCCATAAAAAGAACATACAGATCATGCGGATTACTGCAGCAGTTTGTGTTTGTCGGGAATGAGAATTAGTTAAATTAATTCGACAAAATTCGACAGTGAATCATCAGTGACGTTATCAGAAATATATTTGAGAAACATTTAGTTGGTAGCGTATACTTCGTGAAAGAAATTCCATGAAAAGAAGTACTCTCAATAATTTATACGAAACAGAACTATTGATGTTTAATTTAATAACCAGGAGACATTTTAGGGTTGGAATGCTCATCATGATTGACGTTTGATTATTAATAAATACATCGAATTTTGTAATTTTTATACTTCATTTCACCTACATATTACATATGTGTGTTCATATATTTTATTTATCCATTTATTTTTATATTGGGTTATACAAATTTACAAAGTTATTTAACTGAGGCAGAAATATTTTATGACTGAGGTTAAGGCAACTAAGGTATACCTTTAGAATTTCAGGAGTTTTTGAAAGAAAGAGGGAGTGGGAAATTAGTATTATTATTAAGGTTAAAGACATTTTACAATTAATATGGCTTTCGTGTCTAAAACAGTTTAAGTTTATATTTCATAGCTTATCCGTAAGTTTACATAATTTGATGAGTTTTATAACATTATCTGCTTTATCTGAAAGTGGGAAATAAAACAGGGAAATTAACTCATGAATTCAAGCCCCAGATTTTGAAGTAGTCTATAGGAATATATAGATTTCAATGAAGCAAGTTAGTGAATAAACAGTTTAAACAGTTACTGTTCATTTACATTTAAAATAAAACCATAATTTTGAATTATTCCGTTAGATATTGCATGCAAGTTCAGCCCAGCAGTTTTCGATGTCGAATGAGCTTCGGATGCTCGACTGAAAACCGCTGGGCAAAACAAAAACACGAGATGCGGCGAAATTGCCCGTGTTGCCATCCAAATTTCATCACTCAGAAAATTCTATGAATCGAATCCAGCTCAAATAAAACATTGGGACCTTTATAACCCGCTTGAATACCAGGGTCGTGTAGGAAAATTAAATAAAAAAGAAAAGCGAAACAAAAACCAACGATTAAAATTGCAGAACAAAAGTTTTGACAAAAATGACTTTTTGTGACTTAGCCGTTTTGCTTCTAAAATGATTAAATACTCACGTCAAACATAATTTACATAATTGCAATGGTGATTGAGAACGCGTACAGTACCGTTTATAGTTATAGAAAGTGGTATAGTGCGCACTAACTATCTCTTCAAATTTGAACTTCCTTAACTGTTTAATCTAATAATCATTCAATTTATTAAAATTTTCTACTAAAGATAGCTCAACTATTACACTATTGTTTCACGAAGTTTAATCGTAATTTAATTGGAAGATTTTCTTTTGAATTGACGCGAAGTTTTTAGAATGTTCTATCTATCGGTGGGATAAAAAATGACGCAAGGTTCAATATTTTGGCTTGGATCGAAAATGGCGATTTCTGTAGAAATATGTTTAAATTTGAAATTGAAAAATAAATGAAAGATTCTGATTATAAAACACGAATAATTTATAGTTCTTTTTTTTCTTTTTTGTTATTTTTTTCGAAATTGTTTGAGATTGGTGAAGTTAAAGGAAGTTTAAATCCAAAAGCTTTATGTTTTTAACCACAATCGTATTCTTTATCCAAAATTGTGTTGCATTTGAGACAAAATATTTTTTTTTTATTCAAAGAGTCAGTCGTGTCAGTGCACCGGTTTGGAAGAAACACGGAGTTTTGTTTCAATGTATCAATTTGAGAATTTCGCATAAAAAATTATTCATGCAAAATTTGTAAATGTCGTTTAGTATATATTGCACAAAGGTAGTGCTATCCTAATTTAAGAAAAAAAAAGTTGTGTGACAAGAGTGTTTTAAAAAATCAGAATTTGCGAACTAAAGATGCAAATCTGGCAGCTGTGGCTTATGGCGCGTTTCGCCCGTTTTTTCTTCTTTATCTCCGCCGCCGTCATCAGAAAATTTGTCTTTGCCCGATCATCGCAGTCGCCGTCTCTCGCTAAACGTCAGCCGCCCAAATCGCAAAAGTTTTTCTTTCTTCCCCCGTTCTGGTGTTGGCCTCATCAGCAGCGCGTACAGATATCGTATATTATTCGTTCCATGGTTTTGCAAATCGCGCGGTAGCGAATCCGAGCACTCGAAAGCGACGAATTACCTTACCTACTCGCCATATATTGCATTCCCATCTGCGGTCGGTTCAAACAATCGTGCACGTAATTCACGGAACACCTCGCTTGCTAGAGGATAGGAGCGCGTATCGCGGAAGTAGCAACCTCGGGGGTTAGCTTTTTGGACAAGTGGCGTGAAAATTGTTGGAGCTGGTTTATAGGCTCAACTTCCTCCAGCACAGCAGGGCGCTTCCGGTCCCGGATTTAGTGGTGATTGATTGTGGTGGTGGTGAAGTGGCGGTGGAAGTTTGCAGTCCGAGAATAAGGTAAGCTTGTTTCGCGAAAGCAAAGCGAGAAAAAAAAGTATGGATCACCGTTCGTTCAGTTTTCTAAGGTCATGAGGGGCTGAAAATGATAATCTTGCCTGTTAAGATGGTATTGTTCTAATCTGCGACCGAAAACGTAGTTTTGATGAAGCTTGGAAAAGTTTCGATTTGACAGTATTGGACAAAAGAGGAGCAAAATCCAGCGGAAAAAGTGGAATGTCCATGAAAAATAAGCAAATATTGGAACCGAAGCCCGTACATTGCACTCGAATATGTGCGGGGAAGTGCTTCTGTGGCAATTTTCGCTGTGTGTTTTTTGCAAATAAGTCGATTTTGTTGCACAAAACCGATCGATTGTGTTGAAAACATGAAATCAATTCCTGGTCCAGTATGAGTAAGTACCTAGCTAGAGCATTCCAAAGGGCGGAGACAAAAAAAACATTGGTTGTGTTTTGTTATGCTTCAGCTGCCTTTAATTTCTAGTGGAATAGCCATTGCGCTGAATAATTTTACAAATATAATATCTGCAGGGTTATAACTTTTAAGACTTTGCAAGCCGATTGGCCTTAATCTGAGGTATAATTGTAGAAATCCGTTTATCTATACTTAAATATTTTACAACATCCTGAAATTACCTGTCAATCAGATTATAATTGACATAAGTAAAAAGTTCAGTTTTAAAACTCAATGAAAGAATTTTTAAAGAGTCGAAATGATAAAAATTTGTCCAAAAATTTGTCCTCCAAGCAATAATCGACAATTTATTCGTTATTTTATAAAAATGTTTTTTTAGAACAATCGTTCTTTACACTCAATAAGTAGGATATTATTAATATGTGTTTTTCTTAAACTATTAAGTTAATTGTAACTAACTATCTGCGTTGAAGTTGATAATCAATAAATTACAATGACTTTAAATTGAACATTTTTAAAGGGTGTTTGTATCAATTTAACACTACAGATTAAAATTGCTGGTACCACATCGGGTGACTACAACATTCTGTTGGTTATGAGAATAATTCAGTCATTGAATTTAAATCAGAACAGAAAGCACGAATTTCATAGAATTTTTAAGACTGTCCTGATTAAATTGTAACTGTAGGTAATTGTTATTGTAATTTTATCGAATAACGATAGCCTTCTTTGGTAATAGGTACGTAAGGTTAAGAAGAATACAAGGAAATTATTACACAGAAGAATCTTGAATTTCAAATTTTTGTTGTCACTTTCTCTCGTTTTTCCCTGCTTTTAAACTTATAGGGGAGATAAGGGCATAACGAGCACCCAGGACGTAATAAGCACTACTCTTTTCTACAAAAGTACGTATTTTCTTAAATAAATTTTCATGAGGATTTGTTTCGTACTTCTTATAGCATTAATTTTTCACAAAAACAGAAATCTCCTTATCATCTTTACAGATAATAATAATAATAATATTTATTAATGACCCTTTAACTTTATAAGTCATTCAGGTCAGATTCCGAAAAATAGATACATTTCATTTTACAATTGGTGCAGTAATTTTGTTTGTTTTAAATATTCTATCAATTTGGATTCTCTTTGTTCATTGTTAGATAGCACTTCGCTGATGTCTCCTTGGATTCCACATGTTGTTCTTATTGAATTGTATTTGCGACATTCTAGTAGGATGTGTGGAACTGTCAGTAATGTGTTGCAGGTATCACATAGTTCTCGGTTTCTAAGGAATAGTCCCGAGTGCGTCAGTCTTGTGTGACCGATACGCAGTCGACATAGTGCACGTGTTTCCTGGCGTTGTTTGCGGTCGTTCCATGCGTAGGTAGTACATTTGATCTGGCGAAGAAATGGTTGGTGATGGCTTGTCCAAACACTTTCCCAACTTTGTCTGATGATGTGCTTCAGGTTTCTTATGGCATCTTGTGCTGGAACACCTTGTGCAATGCTGGGCATTGCTCTGGCTTCGTTGGCTAGGCGGTCAGCAAGTTCGTTACCCGTTATACCAGTGTGTCCAGGGATCCAGCAAAGAGTTATGTTTTTGAGCTGACCAGCTGTTTCGATGGATTGAATCCACGGATGTTTGGAGGACCCATTTTGAACTGCGGTTATGGCACTCGCCGAATCCGTGAAGATTACAAGAGGTGAATCGATGTCATAAACACTTTTAATCGCATTGAGTATGCTGTAGGTTTCAGCCGAGAATATGGAGCATTCCGGTCGGAGTCGCATTAGTTTTTGAATATTTGAGGACCAGATTCCGCAACCTACCCGGTTGTCAGCTAACGAACCATCAGTATAGATGTGTAGATGATTTGAATATTCTCGGTTGATATGTTCAGTGAAAAGAGGTATTGCCTGCATTGAGTTTGCACCGGATCGAAGTTTAAGTTTTAGTTTCCAATCAACTTTTATAGTTTTAGCATTCCATTGACGGGGCCCATGTCGCGTTATTGGTTCGATGTACGGTATCTGTTCATTCGTCAAATTCCGGAGTTGTGAATTAGCTCTCTGAATTATTGTTAGTGTTTTATTCGAATCTTCTGTAGTAACCCTCTGCTGTCTTAGTATTGCACATTTAGTAAGCTGTTGTACGTAGAGGTATTCAAATGGAAGCATTCCAGATTCGGCATAAATTGAAATAATTGGGCTTGTTCGGAAAGCTCCAGTTATACTTCTTACTATAGAATTGTATGCCGGGCGTAATTTTCTGATGAATTGTTCACTGCCGATACTGATAAATCCGATGCCATAGAATAGTTTCGGAATGGTAAGGCTTTGATGGATTCTCATAAGCGAACTCCTGTTTCCTCCAGTTAGACGACTTCCCATAATTTGGAACAGCTTTTGGGTTGACTCGAGTGCTTTACGACAGGCCCTAGCATGAGCTGAGAATCGTAGGCGACGGTCAACCGTTACTCCCAGAATTTTAGCGACATTGACTTCTTCAATTAGTGTCCCGTTGATTTGCAGACGGGGAACACTGTAGTGTTTGTATTTTCTACAGACGTGTAAAAGTTGCGATTTAGATGGCGATAAAGAAAATCCCGTGGTAACCGCCCAGCGATGAATTGTGTTCATAGCTTCCTGAAGTCGACTCCTTATTAGTGTATGGTCTTGTCCCCAAGCTATTACAAGTATGTCATCGGCATAGACAAGAAGTTTAATATTTGAGGATAGTTGCTCGAAAATTGATTCCATTGCAATCAAAAAAAGGGTTACGGAAATCACCGATCCTTGTGGGACACCGTTTTCTTGTACTTTCAAGGCAGAGAGTTTCCCACTCACTGAAACAGAAAACGTTCGGTTCATGAAAAAATTGTTGATGTATTTACCAAGATTTCCTTTTACACCCCAAGCTGATAGTGTTGTGAGGATTGGGTGTCGCCAAACTTTGTCATAGGCTTTACAGATATCGAGAAGGACCATTTCACAGTGTTGCCTCTCCTGTAAAGGTGTTTCTAGAATCGATTCCAGGTCAGAAAAGTATGATTCGGTGCCTCTACCACTAATGAACGCGTATTGGTTTTTGCTGAGACAGTTGTTTTGATGCAGAAAATGTAATAATCTCCGATTGACCATCCTCTCCATGACTTTGCCAACGCAGTTAAGTAATGTTATAGGACGGTTATTGTCAGGTTCTCTGGCATTTCTACCCGGTTTTGGAATAGCAATGACCAGCCCATTCTTCCATTCTGGTGGTATTAATCCAGTTGCCCCCACTTCGTTAAATACATTCAGAAGCGTATATTTAACGGGTAGGGGGAGCCGTTTTAACATAAGGTAATTTATTGTTTCGAATCCTGCAGATTTTCCGCTGGCTCTATCGAGTGCCCAAAGTAACTCACTAATGTTAAAAGGAATGTTAAAGTCGAGTTCTTCTCCTCCATCAAAAGTTGGGGGGTTTCTTTCAGCCTCGTGTTTCATGCTTTGAAAATCGGAGGCGTAGCTTTCTGTGGCAGGAATGTTTTCAAAGTGGTCCGCAAGAATATTAGCAATGTCAGAAGGATCGGTATAAATATTATTGCTTGAAACTATGCAAGGTTGCTGTATGCTACGTTTTCCTCTTAGGATGTTGACTTTCCTCCATAGAAGAGAAGAGGAAGTGGTAGGATTGATCTCTTCGATGAAATTTTCCCAGGATTGTTGTTTCGCTTTCCTTACAGTTGTTCTTGCAATGTTCCGAGCTTCTTGGAACTCTTTAAGGGCTTGTGATTTTCTGGGGTCGTCGTCTCTGATTCTTCGTAAGGCTCGTAATTTCTTTCTTCGCGTCTTAATTGTTTTCGCTACTTCCGGGTTCCACCAGGGTACTGATTTTCCACCGAATCTTCCAGTGGTTCGTGGAATGCAGGCTTCTGCAACTTCAACGATTGTGTCGATGAACTGTTGGCTAGTTACTTGTGTTTCGGGGGGTAAGAGTTCAAGAGTCTTATTTTCAAAACTTTCCCAGTCAGCTTGATCGGTAATCCACCTACGTCGTAGGAGCAATGGTTCGTTAGTTGTTGGGATTGAAAGTCGGATTGGAAAGTGATCACTATCCCGACAATCCGCATCTACCGACCAGATGAACTTGTTGGCTATATGGCTCGAAACAAGGGTTAAGTCTAGAGCAGATGTACGACCGGAAATGGGATCAAGTCTTGTATGCTCGCCGTCATTTAGCAGCACCAGGTTATGTTGAGTGATAAATGTTTCTATCATGGAGCCCATTCTGTCAGTTCTGAGACTACCCCAGATTTCGTTGTGAGCGTTAAAGTCTCCCATGAGAACATGAGGAGTAGGTAGTTCTTCTAAAAGTTGATTTAATTTGATTTGATAGTTGTGAGGGCTAGCTTGGGGGGGAATATATGGTCGGGATGCGACCAGATCGAACTGAACGCCATCAGCAGTTTTTAGAGACACTTTAGTTTAATGTACTAATATTTTCAACTTTGGACAAAATCTGTAAAACTTATTAACCAGAATTGATAGTTTTTAATCCAAGGAACACATCCCAGTGGATAAATTTACTTGTTTTGGTCTCGCAAAAGAATGACAGGAGTTTCAAAATCTGCAATTTTAATTTTTTCTCATGGCGTTCAGTTCGGTCTGGTCGAAGCCAGGCCATATATGGAAATGAAAGTAACTTTGAAAGGATGTAGGATGGTCACTGCAGTTGCTTGTAGGTCGACTTGGATATTATGGAAACTGTGGGGAATGCTGGAGTTAACTGCCAAACCAACTCCATGTTGGTCATCTCGGTTGTTACCACTTTTTAGTTTCCAGTTGTAATTTCGAGTGAGGCTGAGTGGAAAAGTTAGATTTTCTGGGCATTTTGTTTCCTGCAGTGCTAAAACTAACGGTTTTTCATCGTTTAGGAGTTGTTGAATTTCCGGCAAACTTCCTCTTAGGCCCCGGACATTCCATTGTATCGCCATTGCCTTAAAGTCGCGCGGTGTTCGACTTGAGCAAGGCTGGGAAGAGTCAAATCTTTGGGAGTTTTGTGTGACGTCGCCTACATCTTCTACATTGAGAAGAAGGGGAGTACTTTGACCTTCGCTATATAAAGATCTTGTATTAAAAGGCTCATTACCCTGAGTGTTAGAATTCCCGCTATTTATAAATTGTTGGGTATAAGTGGTTGAAATAACAGTGTTCGTAGTTTTAGATTGATTGGTCATTGATGATTTAAAAAGATATCTGTAAGAATAGCGAGAAAAGTGTTTAGTCGTAAGACATATCAGTTTCTGAGTCAGTATCAGTTTCCGATATTATCATGGTTGGGGTTTCGTTTTGTTTGTGGCTATGTCGTTGAGGCTGTGGGGATTGTTTTTGGTTATCATTTTTCTTCTGTGGCGGCGATCCTGTTCCAGATTTATCCTGTTTCTTGTTTTGTCGCTTTCTTTGACGCTTCGAGATTATTTTTGAATTTTCTTCTGAGCTTATTGTCGGTTCGGGTTGCTTGCTTACCTGAGTTTCACTGGAAGTTTGGGCTTGAGCGGCTTGGGACAGATATTTAGGGGTTACCAGTTGCATTTGCAAGGCTTGTATCTGAGACTGGAGGTCTTTGATTTGTTTTTGGTGTGAAACTTGAAGCTGCTGAGAATGCTGTTTAAATTGTTTTAGTTTTGTTTTTAAGTCTTCGGTTTCTCTTCTAGCATTCGCTTCAGACTCTTTAAGTTTCGTAATTTCGTTATTTTGTAGGGTTTGGGCAATATTAGAATACGTGTTCTTTTGCCGCCTTTCTGTGAAGATCCTCCTAGCCTCACCCATGGAGAGAGACTCATCTGTCCTCAGACGAATTATATTTTGCTCCTCGATGCGTTTCGGGCAAAGATTGGAGTAGGACGTATGATTTCCGTTGCAATGAATGCATTTTGCTTCTGCTTCACATGTGCCTTCATGACTGATCGAACAGTTACCACAAATAGGTTTATTTGAACAACGATTCTTCGTATGTCCATACTGATAGCAAGAACGACATTGCATTGGAGAATCATAATATATCTGAACCTTTGTTCTTATAAGCCCGAAAAATATAAGTTCAGGAAGAACTGTTCCGTCAATTGTCAAAACAATGTGGGGTGTATTTATTTTCTTTATACCTTCTTGTCGTTGGATTCTTCTGACACCGATGACCTTTTGCGACTTCAGTTCCTCGAGCAGAACATCATCGCTGATACCGTCAACTTCGTGGCAGGTTACTTTGCAGAGTCTGCGATTAAGTTTGTTGTGGGATTTGATGGTAATTGGGGTATCGTCTATTAGCCGTTTTAGTTTCCTTAGTTTATCGGCTTGGGCAGGATTTCTTACTTTTAAAATGTACTGCGTTCCTCTGGCCTCAGTCAGTGCTCCATCGATCTTACCTACTTCGTTCTCGATTGTCTTTGCGATTAAAAATGGGTTCTTTGGAAGTTGGATCGGGTTACCGAGTTCATCTTCTCCTGTTGCTTGTAGGCTCAGCAGAATCAGTTCTCCTGATTTGCCCAAAGGATCAATCCATCCAGGGAGTCTGCGGGTTGGGTCTTCGCCTAGCACTTTTTGACCACGTAAAGGATCTGGCGCTTTAGGCGCCAATCCGGCGCTTGTGCCTGCCATTGGGCAGCACAAGCACCTTTACGTTTTCTTTCACTGCTCTATTCTAGTATTATCGCCTTAACTTCTGCGCACAGAGAGACTACCAATGCGTTGCGTCGTCTACGCAACACGCAGCAGAGCACGCTTGGAGCTAAGTGCTTGCGTGAGAGGTTCTCGAGAGAGCGACTCTCAATTTTCGTGTGGTTTTCGTGTAAACACAACTATTTCCCTAAACAATAGCACTTTCAACTCCGATCGAAATCGAAACAAAATTATAATAAATGGGGAATTTCACGTCCCTTTGCACTAAATCTTCACTCAATCGGATAACCGAACGTCTAATAGAGTTATGGGAAGTATCCACGAGAATATCAGTCCTTCAGAATCAGTATAAAAACGTATCTCTATAACCGCTTGAAAACGACCACGCGTCGCTTGGCAAACTTTCACTCGGAATGTCATCTTTACAGAGATATTTGAAAAAAAAAATCAGCTAGGTTCTCAAGTAACGAAAATATTATAATTTTTGAGCGTCACGAAATAAGCTCTTATGATCTTGAAATAACCTTGATCTATAATGTAGGCACTGCAACATGATGTACACATTGTTTCTCAATTTTTACCATCATAAAATTTTTGATATTTCACTTTCATCAATTTTAAAACACGCTTTTATTTAAATTTGTTGACTAGAGGCACATAGAGCACCACTGAGCGAGGCACGATGAGCATTTTCTGCCGTAGTATGTAGCAGTGAATTAAAAATTATTTATAGAACCTTCTATGGCCGGACAACATTGATTTTTCGAAAACGATATATCCTTATAATGTTTAACACCATGAAAATAAAGTAAATAGTACACAGCAATTTTTTTTTTTGCTGGAAACCAGCAAAATTTTGCTGGTTTTTGTCCCGCTGACTTTCCAGCAAAATTTCCAGCAATTTAAGTTGCTGGAAAAAACAGCAAACGTTAATGCTGGTTTCCAGCAATTCAAATTGCTGAAAAATCAGCAATCCAGATTGCTGGAAACCAGCGATTTCTTTCAGAACATTCGGCTGTATTTGGTATCAAATTTATATTTCAATTCGAAATTAAATATTGGATACTGGCTGTGGTATGACAAGAAATAAATACTGATGTTCTTCCATTTTTCATTTATGTTTTTATTCCCAAAATCACATGTTATTTTAATGTACAAACACCGGGGTGTTAAATCATCCGCCATCTGAAATAGAGTTTTGATTAGTATTTTTCATGAAATATCTACCTATCTTTTAAATACTCATCCTTGGCTTGATGTCTGGTTGCTAGAATATAGAAAAAAATTAGAATAATTGTATAATTTTATCAAAGTTCGTGAAATAAAGTCTCACCTTGCTTCAGCGTACGAAAACAAACAGACTCCAGTTTGACAATTCGATTGCTGACTTTCCAGCAAACTAGATCAATTGCTGGAAAGTCCAGCAATTTGAAAGCCGATTGCTGATTTTTCAGCAAAAATGACAAGAACACAACCGAATGCTGAAAAATCCAGCAATTTGAAAACCGATTGCTGGTTTCCAGCAAAAATTTGGATTGCTGAACATTTCCAGTAATTTTTTTTGCTGAAAATCGAGGCAAAAATTTACTGTGTAGCCTGATATGGTGTTAGAAATATGAGGTGGTATGAATAAAAAAATAGCAATTGCTTCGATAGCTTTTACTCTGCTCGAACTTTTGAATGGCAACATTTGAAAGCATTTGCTCAGCTAGATATGAAAAAGCTGAGTAAAACATTTACTTTCAACCTGCTCCGGATTAAAAATATGCATGCCATTCGAAGATATTGACTAACAAAACTGCTCGAAAATAGCAAAAGCAATTACTAGAGCTTTATTCATATCAGCCATGGTAATCCAATCTGAAAAGGTAAACAAATTATAGGCATCGAAAGCTTTCGCCAAGTAGTTCAACGAGGATCGCCTAAACTTTACATTTATATTGTGATCAGTTTTTACGGCTTGTCAAATGTGAATTGCACATAAACGTCATCGTTGGTTGGTTATCTTTCGACTTCAGAAGATGTAAGATAACAAAACGGAAGTTCAAACAAAATATTAGGAAAATAAAAAAAAATGCGATTTCTCTATGACCGGACACCATATTGTTCTCTATGACCGGACAAGAAAATATTCAAAATTCTAAATGATTTCAACTTGAAACTTTCATTTTTGCCTCTCTATAGCACCCTCAATTGGTTAGCTGAAGATACGGAGTCAATAACCAAACTATTTTGGTCCTCTGATAATATTTAAATTTTGCTGTCCGGTCATAGACAATTTTACTCTAGTTTTTTCGAAACAAATGTTGCAATCTGGTTTGTCAAAAAAACTTTTATAAATGGCTTTATAGAATGTTCAGTATTGGAAAGTACTTACTCACAAGACCTAAGCAAGTGATTTCAGTCATTTCGCTACGTTTTTGTGCCATTGGTGACAACTTTGGTGATGAAATTCGTAGTGTCCGGCCATAGACAACCAACTTGGAAATGAGTGAAAACTAACATAAAATGATTTCTCTTACCACATGAATATGTTGTAAATTAATTTTTTCTAATTCTGTTTAGTGATCATAATATTGAAACTCTTCAAATCAGTAGAGGAACCAATATTTTCAAAAACTTATTTTTGAAGTTATTGCTTAAAAACCTTAAGTGTCCGGTAGTAGACAACTTCCCCCTATATACTATCTTAACATTAACATGTTTATATATTGCGGATAATTATGCTGAGATGCAAAGAGATCCCTTCATAAAGCATGCAACGCGCGACTTCAAGCCGATTCTAACAGCTCGACGTCACTTACTTACTTACTTAATGATCCCGCGCCGATCCTCCGGTGCATAGGGCCGTGGTAAAAGACCTCCACTGTTGACGATCCGGGGCCAGCGTCTTCACCTGGTCCCAGTCAAGATTCTCGTCGACAGTTCGGATTTCAGAGGCTAGGCTTCGCCGCCACGAGTTTCTGGGTCTGCCTCTTCTTCGACGACCTTCTGGATTCCAATCTAGCGCCTCTCTGCAAATCTCGTTTTCATCTTTTCGTAGCGTGTGCTCAATCCATCTCCACTTACGTTCCCGAATCTCCATTTCTAGCGGTCTTTGATAACACCGGCGATGTAGTTCCTCATTCGAGATCCAGTTGCCAGGCCACCAAGCGCGGAAGATATTCCGCAGGCAGCGGTTTACAAATACTTGCAGTTTTCGCGTCGTTACCGCATATGTGCACCAAGTTTCGCACCCGTACAGCAATACGGATTTGACGTTTGAGTTGAAGATCCGGATTTTCGTTCGTAGAGAGATCTGGCGTGACCGCCAGATGTTTCGGAGACTCGCAAATGCGAAACGGGCCTTTCTGATCCGGGTTTCGATGTCTTTCCTGGTACCATCATCAGGCGTTATCTGGCTACCAAGATACTGGAAGCACTCCGCTTTCTCAACTTGTTGCCCAGCTACCATGAAACTGGAGGGATTTCCTGTGTTGATCTCCATCGACTTGGTCTTTCCGACATTAACTTTTAGACCTGCTGCCTTGGAACTTTCGGTGAGGTCGTCGAGTTTGCTCTGCATGTCCGGTTGTGTTTGGGCGAGCAATACAATATCATCAGCCAGGTCAAGGTCGTTCAGTTGCTCCATTGTTGAAGGATTCTACGGCAATCCTCGGTTCGGTGTACTGTCAATCGATCCAGTCAGAATCTCGTCCATTACGATTAGAAAAAGTACACGAAAATGCCTCGTATTGTGCTTCGATGAGATGGACTAGTTTCTCTGGTACTCCTCTTCGCCTTAGAGCCGCCCAGATGTTTTCATGGTTAAGTCGGTCAAATGCTTTTTCGAAATCAACGAACACCAGCAGATAAGTGTCCTGGAATTCGTTGATTTGTTCCAGTATGATTCGTAGCGTTGTGATGTGGTCCACACATGATCGTCCGGATCGGAATCCAGCTTGTTGCCGTCGGAGTGTAGCGTCGATTTTATGTTGGATCCTGTTCAGGATCACTTTGCAGAGTACTTTGAGGGTTGTACAGATCAACGTTATGCCTCGCCAGTTACCGCACTCTGTCAGGTCTCCTTTCTTCGGGACCTTTACGAGGATACCCTGCATCCAGTCGGCCGGGAATGTTGCAGTATCCCAGATGTCAGCGAAAAGACGGTGCAACATTTGTGCTGACAGGGCAGGGTCGGCTTTCAGCATTTCAGCAGGGATGCAATCGATCCCAGGTGCTTTGTTGGATTTCATGTTTTTGATTGCCGCTTCTATTTCAGCCAGCGAAGGCGCTTCCGAGTTGACGCCATTTAAGCGACTTACTGTTGGCGCTTCGAGCTGCGGATTCTGTTGGCCATCGCTATTCGTGACTCGGAAGAGTTGTTCGAAGTGCTCAGTCCATCGTTTGAGCTGATCTGTTCGATCGGTCAATAACTGACCTTCGGGCCATTAGGTCTTTTAGCGGCATTCTTGCATTAGTCCTTGCACCACTGAGGCGGCGAGAGATGTCATAAAGTAATCGGATATCTCCATTGGCGGCGGCTCTTTCTCCCTCTTCGGCTAGGGAGTTTGTCCAGGCTCTCTTGTCTCGTCTACAAGCTCTTTTAACTGCCTTTTCCAGCTCCGCATATCGTAAGCGGGCGGCTGCTTTGGCTGACCCGGTACATGCCTGCTCAATTCCGACTTTCGCCTTTCTCCGATCATCGACCATCCTCCAAGTTTCATCCGACATCCATTCACTTCTTCTTCCACAAACTTTACCGACAGTACCATGGCTCGTCGTGATAAAGGCATTCTTGATTCCACACCACTGTTCTTCAACTGTCCCGTCTGTCGGCAATTCCGAGGCTCGAGATTCTAGCTGTTCAACGTATGCCCTTTTCACCTCTGGATTCTCCAACCGGCGGACGTCGTATCGACACCCGACTTTCTCCTCGCGCCGTTGGACACGCGCAACTCTCAGTCGTATTTCACCAAGGACGAGGTGATGGTCAGATGCAATGTCTGCGCTTCGTTTGTTGCGGACATCAAGAAGGCCCCTTCTTCATTTTCGGCTGATGCAAATGTGGTCAATTTGATTTTTTGTTCGGCCATCTCGGGATACCCAAGTGACCTTATGTGCTGATCGATGGGGGAAGAGCGATCCACCGATCACCATGTTGTTGTTGCCACAAAATTCTACAAACAGCTCTCCGTTTTCGCTCATCTGTCCTAGGCCATGGCGCCCCATGATGCGCTCAAGGTTCTGATTGTCGGAGCCAATCTTTGCGTTGAAGTCTCCCAAATGGATTTGAATGTCACCCTTCGGAATTTTCTCTACCACGCTGTTCAGTTGACTGTAAAACTACTCTTTCTCCTGCAAGTCGGCAACGTCAGTTGGCGCATAACACTGGACCATTGTAAGGTTTCTAACCCGTGTTCTAAATCTGGCTACGATTATTCTTTCGTTTATCGGTTCCCATCTAATGAGGACCGCGTAGGCCTGCGGGCTTAACAGAAAACCAACTCCTCGTTCCCGAGTGGCATGTTCTCCTCGTATGCCAGAGTAAAGCAGTACTTGCCCGGACTGTGTCTTGTGTTCTCCAGTGTTAGGCCAACGGACTTCGCTCAGTCCCAGAATTTCAAGCTTGAGGCGGCTAGCTTCTCTAGCAAGTTGTGCCAGTTTGCCTTGTTGGGCAAGGGTTAAAACGTTCCCAGTTCCAATTCGTGTCCGTGTTTTCATGCTAAAAGTCGTCGCCAAAGTTCCAGGTCGGTCATTTCTTTCGGATTCCGTAACAATTTCAAGTCGGGAACAGTAGGTTGTTAGCCTTAAGTCCCTATCCCGCGATGGGGCTTCCATCTTGGACTTAGCTGGCGGGAGCAGGCTTGTAATTGGTCACCATCGTTTGAATTTTTTCGGAGACATCCACAACACATCGTCCGTGACAATCATGGAGAGCGCAATTGTTTGATCGGAGAGCAAAAAAAATGTCAAATGAAATTTTGATCTTTCATCGCTCTTCCGTAAATAATCATTCCATATTGTTCGACCAACACATCCAAACATCACCCGGCGCTGCAGGGTGGCGAATTTTTTTCAACGGTAGGGAGTGAATAGAAAAGATTGCATTTGTTTATTGAGTCTGTAAGTTCTGCTGCGTGAAAGAGATAGGCGATGTCGTAAACTGTCGGGAATGATGGTCGTTTGACCATCAAATTATCGCTCTCGTGTACCAAGACACGAAATTTCGTTCGACAATCACACAAAGAAGAATGACTGTCGTTTCGTTTGATGGTAGTCGACTGTTCGGTAAGTGTTTGGTCGCATTCGTTTGATGGCACGAGCAATGAAACTGATAAAAGCAGGCTGTGCGACTGTCAGAGAAAATGTCGATGGTTTACAAGTCTGGAGGAGTAAGCTAAACGGCATTGAAGTCAACAAAAATTACGAAACGGTGCGATAACAGCAAAGAATTATTGGGAAACTTTGATCGCGTTTTTCTCTCTTTGCCTTTTTGTAACATGTGACAATTATGCTTCAATAGTCATTTGAAGTTCAAAACTGGACTGGTTTTTGCATAATTGTTGAAATTGTGGAGCAAAACAATGAGTGGATGCCAGTTTTGTTGGATTTGTTCCGAAAATGTATAAAAACCTGTAGATTTGATACGAAAAGACTATGTGGTAAAAGGCGTAAGTATTTGTCATGATTTCTTACCAGTTAGGAAACAATGGTTATAAATTTGAGAGCTTTACATTTTTTTATTCTTCATCATTGTATATTAGAAAAATGAGTTTAATAAATACCAGAAAAATTGATTTTTTACCGAGAAAAAAACCGGGAAAAACTTAGGAGTTTCCAAACGAAAAACCCTGGGTAAGTGGGGTCGGCTTTATACAGACTTGATGTTAACACATTTTTTTTAATTTTCTTTCCATCATCTAATAAAATTTAGCTTTATTTAGAATTCGAATGACAAAGAGTTGATAAAAGTATTCAATGTTTTGAAAAAAGTATATTTTTTAGATGAAATCAGTTTTAGTGTTTTATGCATCATAAATTACACACTAAAATCATTGAAAAATGACTTACCACGTACCACGCACTTTTTTTTTCAAACTGTTCGAGCAAGGGAGTAACGCATTCAACCAAGAAAACACGAGTTTGTTGAAAATTTCCCCAGAAATCAAAGAGATAAATCTGCCGTCCCCACTAACCCCATAAAGCGGGGTACGTGAAGACATCAGTAGCCCTTAGCAATTAACATGATAACTTTACTCGCTTTGCATCTATCAAGCTCATTTCTTCAGCATTTGTAAACAACATGTTCTGCATCACATTGATCGTTATTTTATCAAAATCGATCCACTGCTGATTTTTTAATGATTTTTGAAAGTTTAACTATAAGAAGAACCGTTCACACTCACCCCGGTGTACCTTCCAAGTTTTCTCAGAACAATGTTTCGAATTCTGGAAAGCTGTGTCTTTTATGAAAATGGTACAAACATACCAACAAAAAACTTCAACTTTTAGAACATAAGATTGACATTTCTAAATTCTTTGATAAGCTTCGCAGATACAAATAAGCGTGTCTTGCTTTGACCACTCTTAACCTATAGCACGGTGTCTCTGAGAGAAAACTTTATTTTTCTAAAATTAGCATCGCTAATTTTTGCACCATTCGAAAGCTGGGACTTTCCCCTTTCAGTTGAGCCCAAATTTGAAATAATCCACCGGGGGGTCTAGAACATTTTATTTTTTTGAAGATTTTTTTAACCTATTTAATGGTTTTTTCAAAGACAAAATCATACTAATCACTGTAAAAACGCTCATTTTTCCTTTAGCACAAATCCAACGTCATATGTCAATAATATGATTTAATAGGAAATTTCCCTGGCTAGAATTTTGTGGAAGGCATCAAAGTGATACAAATTGAGAGAAAAGAGTTGAAATGTCACGAACAGAGTTATTATTATTTCATTTGTAAAATCTAATGAAACTTCTCACCACTGATTGTACTAAGACCAGAAAAAGTATTCTACGAGCTTTGTTATTGATTGTAGAGTGTATAAATGTTCAAACCGGTTTATTTACATTAAAAAATAAATCTTTTACATGAAATTGAGCCGGATTACCTGAAGTTATGAGCATTTGAAGGGTTTTATTCTAGAAAAATTGTCTCCCGCCTTTCTTGAAAGTTTAGTTATTTATATTTTGAGCTAATTTAGTTTGAATACTTTATGAACAAACATCTAGGGCTAGGAAAAAATAAGATTTGCTTCTTACATTTAAGCCAAAATTCTAAATAATTCACCTGGATTTCATAATCCAACATCTTTGTTGAAAATCTTTCAACCTTTTTGATGATTTCTGAAGGTTTTCATACTTTTCACTTTAGATTGATTGTAAAACCTTAGACACGTGTATCACAAGCATGATAAAGTGTCATATATAAAATTTAAAAAAATTTAACCTTTTGTTTATGTTTGATTGCATAAATTAGTGTTTTTGGAGGCACTCGTGTATGTAAAAATGTGGTCTAGATTTGTAAAAAAAATTGTAGATTGTTCATTTTTCTCAAAAGTACACGAACTGAACACGAATTTCTTTCATTGATTTATTTATAAAAAGAAAAAAAGGAGATTACAATATCTCAACATCAACTTTGTTTTCAACAATTTTAAGAGGTTGATTTGATGTAATACTATTATCCGAAAATATTTTCTCAATTCACTTTGAGTTGTCAGATCTGAAATAATCTTTTTTTATTTCGTTTTCTGGAAATTTTTCATTTGTTCGTATTGATCATCTTTTTTTCAAATTTCCTAAACAGAATAAAAACATGAGTTTTAAAATAAAAATTAATTCAAATCTCAATACATTGGAGAAAAAAATTGAACCAAAGCTGGCTTGCAACAAACTTGTATACAAACATAGCACGAAATCAAACAATCGAGAAAATTAAGATCAAACATTTGAAAAAAATTCTAAATGACAGGTAATATTACTCCCATCTTATACAGTTTGGCTTTCGCTCTTTCAACTGTTTGAATTTTCGAAAAATGTATCAAATCATTATTTAAAATATCTTAAACTTTATTTATTCCCCACTTAGGGATTTTTAGAAAAATCGGAGTGACAAAAAAAAAAGAATTTGATATTTGTTCCGGAATAATAAAACCCCAAAAATGCTCATAACTTCAGATAATCTTGATCAATTTTATGTAAAAGATTGATTTTTTAATTTAAATAAATCGTTTGAACATTTATACACTCTACAATCAATAACAAAACTCGTAGAATACTTTTTTTGGTCTTAGTACAATCAGTGGTGAGAAGTTTTATTAGATTTTTCAAATGAAATAATAATAATAACTCTGTTTCTGACATTCCAACTCCTTTCTCTCAATTCGTATCACTTTGATGTCTTCTACAAAATTTTAGCCAGGGAAATTTCCTATTAAATCATATTATTGACATGTGATGTTGGATTTATGCTTAAGGGAAGACGAGCGTTTTCACAGTTAAAAGCATGATTTTGTCTTTGAAAAGTACCATTAAAAAGGTTAAAAAATCTTCAAAAAAATAAAATGTTCTAGACCCCCCGGTGGATTATTTCAAATTTGGGCTCAAATGAAAGGGGAAAGTCCCAGCTTTCGAATGGTGCAAAAATTAGCGATGCTAATTTTCGATAAATAAAATCGTTCCACCAGAGACACCGTGATAGAGTATAGAACTCGATTGTACCTTTTGTTTTTGCCACTAGCATTGTAAACAGCGAATTTCGTGTACAGACTGCTTCATTTAATATTGGAACACAAACAATTGCGTGTAGTTCAGTCATTTATTAACGAATTCATAATTTGTTTTTCATACAAATGTAGCATTTTCTTTACTCTTTCATAAAAAAAAATTAAAAAAATTATTCATTGCTGTTTCGAAGAAATTCTCGTACTTTTCCCGTAATACGGCACATTAGGCGGCGCACACTTTTTTGTTTACGGTTTTGGAGATTTGATTCCACCAGTTCTTCATTTGAGTCATGTTCCTAACAAGTTTTCCCTTTGCCTTAAGCCTCCGCTTCGTGATTGCCCAGTATTTCTCTATCGGCCGGAACTGGGGGCAGTTTGGGGGGTTGAGGTCCTTCGGTATTACGCTGACCCCGTTCGTTGCGTACCATTCCATAACCGTTTTGCTGTAATGGCAGCTTGCGAGGTCCGGCCAAAACATTACTGGACGGTCGTGGGCACGAATAAACGGCAGAATCCGTTTCTGTAGGCACTTTTTTTTGTAGACTTCTGATGTCATTGTCTTGTCAGTGAGAAAGACTTTGGTTTTCTGTCCACAACTGCATATCCCCTGCCAAATCATGTACTTGCGGGCGAATTTATCCGCAAACATAGGGTTGCCATCCGTCCCGCAAATGCGGGACATGTCCCGCTTTTTTGTTGAATGTCCCGCTGTCCCGCTTTTTCTTCAAAATGTCCCGCTTTTTTTCTTGGAAAACTTTTACAAAGTTCACTTACTTACACTAGAAAAAATAAAATTTGAACCTCTTCTTTAAAAACTTTCAAAATTGTTTTCCTTAAATAGCCAGCATTTTTCATATTTCATACAAGGCAATCCTGAATAACTCTACACGGAGAAAAAAATATAGATTTATCAGTTATTTTACGAGTCTACATGAACATAAATATGGTTGTTTGGTTCTGACCCGAAAAAACGATCAAAACAACAATCAGATGATACTTTGCCACGAAAGGATAAATGGTTGATTTAGCGATCGCATCGATGCTAAGAATCCAACAGGAACTTGCATTCAATCATTCGTATGGTTGTTTCTACTGTACATGCTGCTCCTCGTGAACGTGGAAAATCGTTGATTCAAAATAATAATAAAATTAATTTGAACAGATAAAATGCATTGTTTTTCTTTTTAAAATGAAACAATTTTATTTTTCATTTTAATTATACGATCAATGGCATGAATTTTAATTTCATTGTTTTTTTTTTGCTTCTGCTGGGGGAGCCGCCGCCATGGCCCTGAAACAAAATGCTGTTATTGTTTTTTTCGGTGGAAGTTGTACTACCGGCGCCCTGGAATAAAATAAAAGCTGTTATGAAAATATGATAGTGATAAATAAAGAATACTATGTAACTTACGTGATATGATCTAATTCATCGCTGTTTATAATTTCACCTTCCGGATAGGATCTCGAAGGTCAAATGCACCCACACATCTCTATCTGAAAACATTTAAAAAAAAATTGAAAACAAATCAACTGAAAAAAATAAATCATTTACCTTTCCGCTTCGTGTTGGTTGATTTCTTCCACGAGAAATAACTACTGGCTTTTTTTCCTCTAAGTCGGACAATTTACATTACAAACTCAAGCTCAGTCAAGCATCAGGGATATTAAAAAAATAACTATCAGATTTTATAATGTGTACTAGGAAAATATAGCCAAATCTACTAGCTGTTGAATTATTTTAGCGATATGCGGTTGAGAAATTCTCTACAGCCAAATCAACTTTACATAAACGCTAGTTTGTTTGTAGTTATCGATGTTGATTAAGCAATATTATGAGTCCAACCAAAAATATGTGATATAGATGAGCCAACCATACGAATTTTTATAACAACCTATATAGTTTTTTATCCGTGTAATGTTCTTAGCATTACAGAAAGTTACTGATTCGGTTAACCGTTCTTGGAGCACGTTCAACCAATGCAATGAAAATAACTTTGGTTTGAAGAAAATATTGTTCAAATCGCTTCCAAATGAGTAAATATCTTAATTTTTCGCCGGAATCGCCTTATATTGTACACCATCTTTTAGACTCAATTGTTCAAAGTGTACAAAGTATACAAAGTATTTTCTTGTGTTTTCAAATTTTTAAAAAAGTTTGAAATATATTTCTTTTTGCACAATGGTTTGGAAATATTTTCTCTCAAATAACGTTTAATTTGCGAGAACCGTGGAAATTAAACGGGCTTATGGCTCAAATAGAGAATAAAAGGGAGGGGGGGAGAATAGAAGTCATGTAAAAAAACTGATTGGTTATCCACGTGAAAAATAAACCTTAGTGTAAAAATAAACCTTTCTATGAACAACTTTGAACAATGTTTGGTTAAACAATTAAGTTTTCTTTTTAATTTTTTTTTAAGGAAAAACAGTTTTTAAGAGTTTTTCAAATGTCCCGCTTTTTTCGGCTTTGTCCCGCTTTTTTTTCGTGAAATGTCCCGCTTTTTTCTGAAAGTATCTGGCAAGCCTACGCAAACACGAACTTAAATTTTGCAGGTACATCCCCCCGAGCCGTCGCCAAATAAAATTTTTGACCTGGGATTTGCCCAAAGTCCGCCTTCACGTAGGTCTCATCGTCCATCAGAATACATCCGTCGAACTTGGTCAGCACTTGGTCGTACAGCTTTCGAGCACGGATTCTGGCCACATTGTTCTGCTTCAGCGTCCGATTTGGCTGTTTGCTGGCTCGGAATGACCTTATTCCTTCCCGGAGACGAATTCGTCGCACCGTACTGTGAGCGGCCTGGAACTTATTGGCCAAATCGCGGTCTGAAAGATTGGGATTCCTCTTGACGGCCTTGATGACTTTCCCACGCAGTTTCCGGTCGACAGTTCCACTCCGACGCTTCGAATGCGGCTTCCGAGCCGTCGTCAATGTTTCCTTGTACTGCTTGATAACACGCCATACGGTATTTCTGGGCATTTTAAGCTGTTTAGCTAGCTTCGATGCCGACAACAATGGATTTTCAAGAAAACTGTGCACAATTTGATCTCTCCGTTCGGCTTCCATAGCGGTTGTTTACAAAATGCTATCGTTTGGTGTTATGACATAAATACATGGTGAAAGGTAATGAATTTCCCGACACGTGGGTGAAAAAAGTTTCCAAATCCGTCCACTAGGAGCGCCACAATGAGCAAAAGAATTTGTTCCAATATTAAATGAAGCAGACTTTACTAGTTGCGATTCAGGGAATAGTGTTTTTTCAACGCTGATGCTCTTTTCTGTTTCAACTCGAGAAGATGTCTGTTGGGCCATGGTGTTTTTTCGGGTACAGAATATTTTGGAACGGTTTGATCAAACAATGTGATCCAACAAGGTATTCGTGAAGGTTTCCAAAACTAATAAATTTGGTAGAAATCGTTTGAGAAACGAAATAAGTACAGCGGTTTTAGTCAGAAGTGACACTCCTAGAACTTTATTTAATGGGTAAAAAATCTGGGACAGTTTGGGGTTGAGGCTGTTTGTGATTATGTTATTTTTTCTCAATTCTTAAAAACATCTCACCCGGAGAAGTTTTCCGGTACTCAAATCCACTATCAACCGGCTAACGTTGTCCCTGCTTTTCCACATTCCTCTACTCAATGGAGAAAATTATTAATAGGTAGTACCGTACCTATATCCTTCTGTGCTGTATCTACCAAACTAAATATATACTGGAGTTGTGGTGATGTTACGAAGGTTTCTGGAGCGCGTTTTCATTCCCTTGCATGAAGGAAGGGCGCCGCCGCACTGTCCATTGCCATTGCGTTTGTGGCGCCGCTTAGTCATGCTCTCATCACGTGCGGGAATTCCCCTTGAATGATGCTGGTCCTGATTTACATGCCAGGTTATTATAATTTCGGTTTTTTACGATTTAACCTCTTGCTTTCTTCCACGTTAAGAATCCTGCCGGCTAGACCTTCATACACACAGGCCATACATAAATCCAAACTTCGTGAACTTTTTCGCTGAATGAAAACCACAAAACCATCAGCAGGAAGCGGGAATATGAATGAGTTTGGTAGTCTTTTTTTTCTACCCCTGAGCAGTTCTTTGAATGAAACCGGAGCTTTCGTGACAAAAATTACACCAAACAAACGTGGTGGACATAAAGCGCACACGCGAGGACCATACAAGAGGAGAGACTGAACGAAACACAAAGCCAAACAAACAAGATTGATCTTGACACTGACGGACTGACGACGACGACGACTAAAACTGAATATAGCGGCAGCGGGGCGAAGTATTTGGCTTGATAAATGCAGCGTAGTGCAATGCAATTGCTTTGTGCAATTACGGCGGTGAACGTACTTTATCGATGGTGCAGCATACAGCATTCATTTTAAAACCGTTTAGTGGGTTTGGTAGTTCAGCACAGTCGATGTAATAGATTCGTCGAAAATTAATCTTACGACCAACACCGTCTGAACTGCTACAGATGAACAATTTTTTTGGAATAGTATCAGTTGCGTCATTTAGATTTGATAAACTGTTCAATGCAATTGTTAGAGTTGGCATTTTACTGCTACATTTGACCGACGATTTTGCCAATAGTCAACATTGTGGCTCTGGAACATCCGGGCTTAAACTCCCGGGTAAAAGTCTGCTTGGCGTCAATTTAAATATTTGACACTTTTTGACTTGCAGACTTGAACTAACTTTCTCACCTTTATTGTCTTTGAAAACCACTCGACTACAAATCACGAAAAACATTTAGAACCATTCTTTTCGTTTTAGTTTTACAGATTTTTTTTTAAAGATAACTGTGTTTTTTTTGTGGTCAAAAGATTTATATCGAAAATAGAATTAAGTTTATACGAGAACGATAACAATTGATTACTAAGAAAATCAGCATGGTCAAATTGACCTCACATGATGGCTGATTCTTCTTAGATATTTACTACTTAGCTATTGGTGACTTTGCAAAATATTAAGATCAAATACAGTCGAGGAACTGAAGAAAGTACACGCAAAATAATTTTCACTTAAAAAGTAAGTGGCATCTGTAGTAAATTCTCGCCATACGCAATTTCATTTGAATTTCAAGTGATGGGTCAAGTGAATTTACTTAACTGACCGGTCAAGTGAATTCAGTGTTCCGAAAATCAATCAAAACAAACACTCAGGATGCGTTTCCTGTTGGAAACATTCTGATTGTATAATGGGATAGCGCCTCTCGCAACTGCTTCGCCTGACTGGTATGCAATGTCGATCAGCGCTCCAATCAGCTATGCAAACCGAGTCGCATCATTCAGAATCATCGGTTTAGTAATCATCGCATATCGGAGACGAGAGAGATACAAACTGATCCATTCTGAATGTAGCTCACTCAGTATCTGCCTGAATTTTAAGAAATTCAAAATTATTTTTTGCAGGACGAGATAAATCAAACAGTTGTGCGGGACACCATAAATTCTCAGTAATTTTAAACGTGACGGACGACAGTTTAAATAAAACCTTGTAAAAATTGAAAAACACGGCGAAAGTGAACATCTTTCCCTCACAAACATAACTACCATTTGATTTTGATCATACTGATGTTAAAAAACGTTATAACAACAAATAAATTTAATCATTTGCTATGTTTCAAATCAAACAAAATACGCTAATAGATCGGTTTCATGTAATCACTCACTCACTGCCTGATCTATTAACTCCTGATCGAAGACCAACATGATTCGCCATATGCATTGCGCATTGGTGAGATTTCTACCAACATGATTCGCCATATGCATTGCGCATTGGTGAGATTCCAATTTGATGATGTTGCTGCACTGTTTTGACAGCAAGCATCGTGCGAGGTGATCTGCAGGGTGGCCACCCAAACGGGAAAAACGGGAAAAGCGGGAATTGAAATCCAACGGGAAAAAAGCGGGAAAAAGCCGGGAATTTTTTCAAAAAGTCGGGAATTTTTGGCTCAGTAAAAGTCTGTTCAATGAAGTTTAGTCGAAAGTTGAAACAAGTGGAAATAGATTGACTGGTGATCTCTTTCCAATTGACTTCGACCGATTTCTACCAGGTCGAAACGAATCCTTTTACCGAGCTGGATCGGTTTCGATAAGTTTGAACTTGCTTCACTGACCAACAAAAGGATGTTCCCGGACAGCCAGATTGCTAATCGAATAGAAATGTGAAGAACAAAAATAAGATATTTTATTCCACACAGTATTGCTCCCTATTTTTCGAATGAAGTTTTCAATTTACTACAGAATTGCAGCGAGTTAGTATTAGGATTTGACGAAACGTTAAATAAGGTTGTGCAGAAGCAACAAATGGATATTGGTCTTCGCTCCTGGAATCAAAACACAAACCTAGTTGAACCTATCTGAACAGCAAGGTTGGTTCTACATTCTTAACGACGACGCGCTCGAATGGCTGAATGGCGTGAAACTATGTTTTTCGAAAAATCCTGATCTACTGAAACAAGTGATCCAGTGTTCCATGGAGTGTTGGTAAATTGTAGAATGGTCAAGGAACTAACTAGCAAGGTTCAAGAACTTGTTTCGAATCCGGCGTACGAGATTCTCACTATTGGACTTCCCACTGTACATAACTCGTTCAGGGAGGGACTGAGGAAAAGTGAATGGAATTTGGATGAATTTTTGAGGGGTCTGTTCAAAAATATTCCACTTAGAAGAGCAGATTATACTGCAGTAACGGGTTCAACTATATTTCCGTTAAATTTTGCGATTTCGGTGGGTGGAAAATGAACGTGCTGCCAAAATGCTACCGTACTTCAAAGGGTTTGTCGACGAGGTAAAAAAAACAAGAGGATAAAAAGATTAAGGAAAACCATTCAAATTTTAAGCGGAGTTTCCATCAATTTCCTGGTCGAAGGTATTCGACATTGTTGCTAAAGCTGTAGGTGATAATTTGCTGGGACCAAAATTGAGTTTTTTTTACGGCCGCTTCAACTGTTGAGTCCTTTTTACACGAGTATTAGACAGAAGCACTGATGGTTCCGTTTCTCTTCGATGATTTAACCGGGCTTGTAAGAGCATTGATGGAGAAAGATGTAAAGCCTGAACGACTTAACGTAAAATCAAAAACACTTATTGGAATTTAACTCTCAAAAATAAATCTTCTACCTCCTGGAAGCGTAGAAATCGGATTCTCAACTAAATCGGCAATTAAGAAAGCAAAAGAGTCTGGTCATGTTTCCGACAAGGATATCCTTGTATTCAGAAATAGCTGTCGTTCGTTTAACTGTGGATTTTTGAATAAAATGGCTATACGATCTCCCTTGTATTATCTCATCACTCGGTATTTATCGTGCGTTAATCCCGATGTGATTGCACACTATCTAGATATTGCCAACAAACGTTAAGACCTGTGTCTAGAAGTACTTGTTGACAAGCAACACTAAAGTTGAGCTTGTGCCGATAAAATTAAGGACGAATTCGGACAATTATATGCAATACCTTCAATAAAAACATCATTTCGACACAACACAAACACAACGATTGAACATTTTTTAGATGGATCTTATTAGCGAATCGAAAAAGGAATAAATTGGTTAACATAACTGAAACAAAAACCATTTAAAGATCATTTACCAATAAAAGGAAACTTAATAGCATTGCGTTTATATGGTTTCAAAAATCAATATTCGGAAATTTCTTTGGTTTTCTGTTGTATAAAATCGGGAATTTCGTGAGACCATGCGGGAAAAAAACGGGAAAAATGCGGGAAATCAAAAATTGATTTTGAGTGGCCACCCTGGATCTGTATTTTAGCGATGAATTGAACGATCGATGATCGGGTAGGTCCAGAAGCAATCAATAAAGAAACCCGACTGCTATATGTTCAGGTGCGAAGTGCAATCAGAAACATTCATTGAAAATGAGTGATTTTCGGAACACTGCATGAATTACACTATGACGTTCGAGTGAAATTTATCTAAAAGTCTAAGTAAGTTTCAAGTTAATTATCACTCGCGTTTTTAAATAAAAGAACATTTATAGAACACCACTTCGATTTCAAATACTTACATTACGCTTTCGCCATAAATTTATTGATTGGAAAATTCCATCGTAATCTCAAGGCAGATCGGTTACTGCGGATAGTGCGACTTCTAAATCTTCCCTGCTGCAAACCAGAAAATCTGTCCAGTTAAACCCACAAGCTGAAACATGATAACACCTTTAAATAACTTTTTCTTACATCACGTTTAACACAAACTACCGCCAAAATCGCCTAGTAAAGAATTGGGAAAATCCAAATCCAGCATAAACTTTAAACGCTGTTCTTTAGAATTTGCCATTTTGAACTCTGAAAATAAACACAATTATAACCCGACATTCACTTGAAATTCAAGTGATGGGGAAGTGAATATTTTTTCTCACTTCAAATTCAAGTAACGACTGGAGTGAATGTGGATGAATTCACTTGAAATTTAAGTGACTGCCAAGTGAAATGTATTGTCGCACTTGAATGGAAGAAAATCACTGGAACCTTGTTTTTAAGTGAAAAAACATGTGTATTTTAAGAGTGAATTTTTGTTCAGTGTATGAGTTTACATGCAAAAAACTAAAATGAAGTTTAAAAGTTATTTTTCAATCCCTAAAAAAAATTGATGACAATCGGATGAAAACTCGAATTTTGCGAATCAATTTTGTGTGTGGTAATTTCATCGTGGACACCCTTTAAAACTTGACAAACAATTCATAATAATGACAAAACTCGAAAGAAAAAACTTTCAAACATTATGGAAAATATGACAAATGTGTTAAAAAAATTATAACTATAATAACTAAAAAAATAAAAAAATATGACAATTTGGCAATTAAAATACAGACATTTTACAGTACTACAAAAATATTGCAAATGTGATAAAATATGATAAAAGTGACTAAAATATGACAAAACATTGACCAAACTTTATTATAGTTCAGTCAGAGTTTTGTCATTTTATTATAATTTTTTTTTCATAATTTTGTCATTTTTTCATTTGTTGTATTACAGAACTTTACCAGACTGTCAGATTTTTATCATTTGATTTTCAAAAATTTTTCATAGTTTTGTCTTTTTTTGTTTTCATTCTAGTCGTTTCAACCTAGCAAACATTTAAGAAGGTATATCGCAGGAACAACAAATTTTCAAACAAATATACCAAATGAAAAGATTGTATTAAACTTACCAAAATAGCACACAGCTACAAAAGTGGAGGCGATATATCTACAATGACAAGATTCCAACGATTCGGTTCCCTCACAAAAAGCACATTAAACGATTTTAAGTGATTTGAGTAAAACGAAAAAAAATCCTCTACCAAGATTTGAACTCCAATCCTCCGAGTTCGCATATTCCCAACATTTTCTAGACATAATTACGAATTGACTAAAATCGTAAATGAATGATAGAAAATCACCAAACAAGTTTACGATGGTTATTGAAAATGTCTTAATAGTCGATTTGGATTATCTTTTCCATTACGATTTCATATTAGCTGGGAACATCTTCATGTCATTCACGACTTATATAAATGATGCATTTATCGGAAAATTACTGAAAAACTTATCCGATACAACTGTGTTCAATAATTACTCTTGCATACTTTTGTCATATTTTGTAGTGAACCTACATGTAAGAGAAGCGACGTCTGAAACACAAAACTCCAATCGATCCGAGCTTTTGTAGCGGAGCTTTTAGTTTTCTAATTTAAAATCCAACCAAGGAGAGTATTGTGATTACTGTTGTAGTTCAAGCGAATAATTTTAAAGCTCGTCATATGAGTTTATGATAAGGAGCAATTTTTTTCACTGCTCTTGTGGTTCGTGTTCGTAGTTAGAAAACTATGTGATTGTTAATAAAACTCAAGTCATTCATAACGTTTATCGCGATCCGAAGGGCATCAAATTTAATATTGTTTTGTTGGATTTACTCAGCGTTCACTTTAGAGCCGCAAAACAGTGCTGAGGATCTTTTTGTCCAAGCTTTTGGCGATGTGGCCAGATATTTTATTTTAACTAAGAAGGATCAGATGTCGCATCTTTTATATGCAGGTTCACTAATATTTTGTTATAATTTCGTCATATTTTTATTGCATTTGTCATATTTTTCATTATTTTTTCGGATTTTTTTTCATATTTTTGTAACATTCCTCATTTTACTGTCGTATTTGTCATCATCATTTTTTGACAAATTTTGTCAGAATTTTGTCATGTTTACATCCCATTCTTCATAATTGTGTCAGATTTTTGTCATTATTTTGTCAAATCTTGTCATATTCTAACACTTTTGTCATTTTTTTTTGTCATTTTAATGTAAAATTGTTGCCATATTTTTACCAATTTTGTCATATTTTTTTTCATAGTTTCATCATACGTTATTCAGTTTTTTGTGATTTTATTGTTATTTTTTGGTTATTTTTATTTTATATTTGTAATTTTTTTTGTCAAATATTTGTCCTTATTTTAGATCTGTCAGGGTTTTGTATTTTTGTCAAAATTTTGTCATATTTTTTATAAGATTTGTAAATTTTTTTTCCATATTTTTGTCATAATTTTGTTATATTTGACATATTTTTGGCATAATTTTTTAACTACATTTGTCTTATTTTATGCAAAGTTCTGTCATTTGGCACTGTTTGTTTGTCATATTTTTTGTCATAGTTCTTTCAGACTTTTGTCAATTGATTGTCAAATTTTAATCATTTTTGTTTCATATTTTTGCCACGGTTTTTTTTTAATATTTTTGTCTTATTTTTATAACACTGGTTTTAATTTTGTATATTTTTTTTTAAGTTTTTGACATTTTTTGTTAAATTTTTGTCATTCTTCATGTGCTTTTTGAGCTCTTTCACTCAATACCCATATTGTAGAGGGCTCATGCGATTTTCAGTTATTTACAGCCTTTTGAAGTTAAGTGGAAGCCGCCATATTGAGCACTTTCACGTAATATCCATATTGTGGGGGTTTCATGTGTTTTACTCCCAACATTTTAAAGTTGAACGAAAGCCGCCATATTGGATTTCAAGATGGCGTCGGAAAAAGAATTTCAACTCCTATCTGTTCTGTTGTGTTTCGACTCAAAAGAAGTTAAACATATTTAAATTTCCTACCGAATCTCAAAATTGTTACAATTTACAAATCAGTTCTCGGAACTCGTTCTCGCAAAATTGTTTAAATTCCGGAGCAAAACAATAAACGCAGCGAAATTTCGTTGGATAAAAGTTTAACTACAATTTCTCAAAATGTTATGGAGAGATGTCAATTTAGTGTGAAATAACTACGTGTTAAAGAGCGTTGCAGTATTCGCCAATAATACAAGTATAAGAGATTTATTTATTTTTCTTCTAAGCTTTTTATTTATCAGGAAAAACCGGGAACAACTAGGAAATTTCAAAACGAAAAATCGCTGACAAAACCTGATAAGTGCAAGAATGTTCGATTTTGAGTTAATAATGCCAAGCGATTCTTCAGTATTTAAACTATGTTTGTATTTTTTTTTAGATTTTAATATTCGAAAGGAAAGTAACATCTCGAAATTAGCTTTTATGCACTTAAACTTCTTTGGATCAAAGGGCCTTATATGAAAATCGAAAACGATTTTTATCAACTTATGTTGCCCTCGAGGATTCAAATGTTTCCTAGTTGTTTTAGATCTCATAAAACCAATTCCTTCCTGTTGGCGTAAAATTCTTTTAAATGTCTTCGAAATTTTCGTGTTTTACAGAATCGGAAGAAATACACGAAATGAAAACTGGTGTTACTGGAAAACAGGGCCGTAGGAAGAACTAACTCATGGGGGAGGGGGTTTGGTAATTTATTCATTTTTATGTCATTTTTGCTCAAACAATGCATGAATAAAAAAAATTCATAATATTATTTTTTAATAGGTATGGGAGAGTGGGGAATCATGGGCCACTTTTTTTCGTTGTTCCATAACTTCTTTATTATAAAAGATAAAATGAAAATAAAAAATGGTATGGTTTTCTACATTTTCAAGGTATCATAAGTAATTTTTATTTTATTTTCAATAAGTTATTTTCCCTAAGTTCTGACTGTTTGAAAAAACAATATTTTTGGATTTTGAAAAATGGTGGGGAATCGTGGGCCACCAAATCCAAATTGACCAAATAACATGCAAAGTTTATGAGTTGATCCAAAACTGTGATTTCCTAATTCATTTCGTTATTTAAAAGCAATTTCAGATGATGAAATAAAAAAGAAAGCTGTGTATGATCGCATAGATTTCAAAACCTGGCTCGCAAACGTTTTGGCAAAATTTCTTATATGGGATGGACAAAACATTTCCCATAACTCTTCATTTGGCATAAGAAAACTTTGCAGATAGGTAAAACGTATTTTAAGTTCTGAATGTGTATAAAAACATAAAAATATAGGTGATTCAAGATGTGTGGCCCACGATTCCCCACAAGCTATGATTTGCAAATTGGTTGCGTTTGTGTGACTTATTGATGTTTCATCAAAAATTCCTTTTCCACGTGAAAGATCATGAAAAAACTAAGATCATAAGCGTATGAGCATATTTTTGTTATGCACTTTAGGTTCCCCATCGATGAAATTAGCGGGTGTTTTTTTAATTATGTAAGTAAATTTTTCTAACTTTTTTTAGCTTGATAAATAAAAGAAGCATATGATGCGTATTTCAGTCAACAACATATGGGAATACATGCTCACGCAAAGCGACGACGATGACAGTTGGTTTGAGATTTTTATCTCAACACACAGCTGAGATATTAAAAGTGGCCCACGTTTCCCCATGGCCCACGATACCCCACTCTCCCCTACTATTTGATTATTCATTTTCAAGTTCTTTTACATAAGTAGTTAATTGTGTTAAATGGAAACTTTTGAAAACACGTCCTAAAATCTTTCAAAAGATGTTTAAGATTTAAGAATCCTTGATAACCAAATAGAAAACTTACTTTCATCGATTGTTAAAATCATAAAATTTGCAATAAAATCTGGTGAACTTAGCTTAAGATTTCCAGATGTTCTGCCGCACGTTTCCGGACTATTTTATTTAATACCTGGCAAAATTCGGGCATTATATTTCCAAATTTTCATAGTAAAATCCGGGAAATATCCGGGAAATTTTGACAAAAATCCAAGAACTATCCAACGAAAATCATGAAAAAATACATTTGAGTAATTATTTTTCCATCGAAACACATAACCAGATTTTAAATGTTGAATGTTTATGTTTATTTTTAATAAATCTAACTTGAAAAATTTCATTTCTAAGCGTCATAATGATGCGAATGTTCGTTTGATTTTCCAAAAAAAAATATGAAAGAATTGTCCGGATTCTTTAATTTTTTTTTTTAAAGGAATATTTTTTAACAAAATATGGACAACCGGGAAGGGCCAAACCTTTCCCATTTTTATTACCAAGTATCCGGGCAAGTCTGGGACCGAGTAATCTGGCCAGCTTAATATTTCTTTTTTTTTCAACTTACTATTTTTTTAAAGAAAGCCATCAATTTCGAAAACAGAAATTCTAAAATTAAATCCAATTTCTTAAAGTAAAAGATTAAAATTTGGCGGTTCAAATCGGATCTATGCAAACTCGATCCAAGTTAAGAATTTAAGTTCGGAATTTGGTTCTTGAAAAATCTACAATATTTATAATGGTGAACAATACGCCAAAACATATGGAATTCCCTGCAATTTCTTTAAGAGAAGAAACCTGTTTCTTTACCATCAATTACTTTTCATTAAGAATAAATTCCTTCGGATTGTATTAAATAAGTATTTCATAACAAAAAACTACCAAAATGAACTGAAATTCTACTTAATTTTTGTCATTTCCCGCTGAATTGTGCTAACGAACTTACTTAGGTTAAAATTCATAATCGAACTCTCAATCAGAATTAGGTAAAAATCTGCGATCACTTGCAATTTAATTTCCTAACAGAAATAGTCATCTTGAGTCGTTTACGTCGTTTCTCGGATTCAGCCAGCGTTTTAGCAGCAGTAGAGTCGGGAAAATCGTTCCATCCTTGGATACAAGAGATTGAAGAGAAATTGCATCAACTTAAAAGCACTTTATGTTGGGTCCCCGGTCATGTGGGCATTGAAGGCAACAGCAAAGCAGATGAATTGGCCGAGAAGGGTAGGAGTGGCCCGAGGATGTCAGTTGAGATTCCGGCACAGGACATTATCACATGGGTTAGGTCAGAGATAAGATCGAAATGGGAAGCAGAATGGATAGATAATCGGGAACTCTTTTTAAGAAGGATAAAAAGTAACACTCGGAATCGGAAGGATAGAGGAAGTCCTTTAGAACAACGTGCTTTGACCAGGCTACGAATTGGGCATACGAAGTTGACACACCTGGAGTTCTTCACGAGAGGAATAACAACATGCATCACCTGCAACAAACCGCAAACGGTTTCCCACATCATCGGAGAATGCAGATTATACGCAACGGAAAGGCAAAACAGCGGAATTAGTTACGACCCATCGACAGCGTTTAGCGCAATGAACGAAGACAAACTAATAATTTTTCTGAAAAGTGCTAGAATATTAGATACAATCTAGAGTTAAGAAACAGTGTAAACGTTAAAAATCTCCTAAGAGGACGAATGACCATGTTGGTTAAAATCCTCTATAAATAAACAAATTAGAATAGAATAGAATAGAGGTCGTTTACGAGTTGAATCTGAATCTGAATTTTGAGCCTGAATTTAAAATTTGAAAATTCAATCTGTTTCGGAGTTACAATACGTTTTCCACAATTTACATAAAAACGGTTTCTGAATTCAGAAATATGAGCCAAGAATTGAAATCAGTTCCAGAGCCCTCAATCATGAAACCATAATAATAATTCGGATGTTTTAGGGTTTCAATGATTATCTTTTATTTCTGTAATGTATTTCTAATCCAACTTGCAAATCTTAATAAAAAGAAAAATTTCGAAAGATGAATCTATATCGCTGTTTTGAAACTTTTTTATGATTGAATTTTGCATTAGAATAAAGTTCATGAACTTCGAATCTAATTTTTGATTTGAAATTCGTTTGTTCGCAACCTCGAATCTGAATAAAAATCAAAAGCTCACAACTATTTCGTTTTTTTCTAGTTTTTTTTTTATTCGGAAAAATATTATCGAAATGTAAAAAATGCATTTGTTTGTTTATTCATTCAAAAATGCGTTTGAGTTTCGAAAATCATGAATCACATTTTGAAGGAAATGTGTAACCAAATTTAAAAGGCAATTTCAAATACAGCTTTTCGTTTCAATTTTTTAATGATGATTCGAACCGGAAATCAAGAATTCTAAATTAATAATCCTAAATATGAAAACACAAATACAATTTCGATTTTGATTATAAGCAACCAGAATTTCTAAAATGGGTTAAATCTTATTTTTTAGTATTCAGAAATGAATTCCTATCAATAAGTGAGAAAATTTGAAAAACTGTAGCTGAATTCTGAACCTGGGATTGGTTTTCGAGGTTTTGACATCAGTTCTGTCTGAGTCAAGATTGTTACTGTCGAATAACCTGATTGCTTAGAATCAGCGCCTCAAATAACAACAGTTCTTAAGTTCTTGACTCTTCAGAAAGGGTAAATTTTGTAAACCTGTGGTAGCAATTAAATTTAGAATAAAATTTGAAATTTAAATTTGATTCATTCACTTTCGCCTTAAAAATTTGTAAAATGTCTTTTCTACGATATAGAAAGTATTTATCTGGGTATGTTGAAACCGGAAAAAAGATCAAAATCTTAACCTAAGGAAAACCGGGGAAAAACGGGAATTTGATTATGGACATCCACTGGCCACCCTGAAAATGTATACCTATATGTAGTCGGTTTATTAAATTCTGGCTGCACACCTGTACATGTCTGAAAAAGACGAAAATTTGAGTAAGATCTCCCATATTTGCTTTTCCATGCATTTTTTGACCTTTTCAAATTTCGAACTCCTAAACAAACAAACCAAAAACAACACAACAAATTCATTTACGCCAAACCTCTTTGTCCACACCGAACGAAAGCTATGATTGACGCTTATTTTTATGTGAATCATGTTGCAGCATGAGCCACTTGTGTGTGTGTCCATAGCATATCGTTAAATCACGCCACGCTTCAAATGCCCAAACAGGATTATGAGGGATAACTACTGGAATCCAATGAAGGCATAACATATTGCCATGTCGGTCATCGATCCAGTTCCAATAATATCCATCCGCGTTCCTCGATTTTCCTTCACGTAGTCTGGTGCAAATGACGGACGAATGCGCGGACAACAAAAGTAATGCCCCCACGTATGCACAGTAGCTTTTTTCAGTGATCCCTGTAATTTAAAACGTGTAAGGAACATTCTATTGAGAAAAATCTATTTTGAATATCAATTCAGGTAACATATTCATATGAACATATTTTAAATTTTTTTATAGAAATAAATTTAATTTTAACTGTGGTTTCCTCTTGACTGCAGTAAATCCACTGAACAGGGCTAATTTCCACCTGAACCCTGCTGCTGATGTTCTTCCTTACTCTATTATGTTGGCGCTCTGAGGAGACAATGACCGATGCAATGGCTAGGGCGTTGTATCGCTGAAACGAAACGCCACGAATTGTCAAGGAACCACAATGCGGATTGTCGGCGTTCGTCCGTGGCTGTATGTTTCACCTTACATTCACACCCCCATCCTGTGCTTCAACAGCCTAGGCTATAGGCTGATGATGAGGAAGCACTATGCCTATAGCTTCATCAGAGTCCGCTAAACAGGTAGGAGCAATCGTCGTCCCTTATTCTTCTTCTCAGCAAAAGCCGCCCACGCTAATGTGTTGTTTCTCCTCATCGACACTTATGCAATTACCGGCTTTATCGACGTGTTGTATACATAGCTCACGTGCTATCTATATGTATGTATGTACTATACGTATGTGCCAAAGACGCATAGATTGTTCTATCACTCGTCCGTCGTCTATCCACGGAAGAAGGTCAATTATATAGGTTCTATAGAGAGCAAGCAGAAGTACCGGGTATTTATAGTGCGCGGCTCAGAGTCCATTCGTTAATGATAAACAAAACATACAAGTTTGTTTATATGAATTTACCTGCTTTTTCCAATAGTGGAACCAACCCAATACGCGGTTTCAGTTCCCGTTTCGGGTGTGCTTATTTTCAGTGTTTGTTTATGTTCGATTCAATAATTAATCCATTTAAGATGAACCTGTGATTTTTCCTTATTGCTAAAACAGAGGTGCCTATAGATATGTATGAAGGTATAGATAGGTACAGAGTCAGTGATTCCCCATTTGTAAAAGTATAATCCGATCGTTAGTTTGAATTGCAGAAGTGCAAATGTAGCCTGAAAGCGGAAATTGGCTCACTTTAATGTTTGGCCGCTGCCTGTTTTCGTTAAATTTTACATTGATCGAGTAAGAGTTATTTCAATTAATTTGACATTGGGTTTTCAGATAAGAGGCCTTTTATATGTTAGATCAAGATTCTTACCAAATTTCCCTGAACGTGTTTTCTTACTTCAAAAATTTAACGATACAGCAAAATTGGGCTTGGGCCTGCTAAAAAGATTAAAGCTTGCTCTTTACTTTTACACAGATTTTCATAAGAATGACGACTAATCGGAGAAATTCAGGATTGCTAGCGAACTGGGAAAACCTGGATAAACTTTGGAATTTCCTCACGTCACCGGAAAACCGGGAAAACCGGCAATTTGAGTACCTCGTTGTGAAAATTGTCATGTTTGAAATTTTTTTTACGATTTTGTCAAATTAATTTTCAAATGTGAGAGTAGTTTTTGACAGTCTCGAATTAGATTACCTCATAAATGCTTATTTTCATTCATTAGTAAACAAACCAAGTTTAAAGCGCTTTTTAACTAATTGCGGAAAAAATATGAGACCAATTTTGTAAGATTTGGTCCAGTGGTTTCTGATAGATATAAAACGTGTCGAATTTTGTTGTTTCTCGGCGTAGATTTCTTAGCGATCCTTAATGTGTTACCTAATTATCTTTTATGTTATCGAGTTTCCGACTACCAGTTTTAGTTTTCGACGTCAAATGATTCAGTGTTCGATATACTTGTTTAAAAAAAAATTACGCCAAAAGCAAATATTTTGGCAGCGTGAGACGTTTCTAAGCAGAGTTACATTTTTCTGACGAAAAGAATCTCCTTTTCACCAGTAAAAGATATTGTTTTTCCATGTTGTTCTGTATTTCGTTAGAATTGGCCTGAGGAACAAAGCTTAACATCGTAAGTGTTACATACTTCCTACGTTAAACTTTTGCTTAAAGTTTCCTAAGCGGGAATATATGTCTAAGGCGGCATCCATAAATTACGTAACGAAAAATGCACTTTTTTGACCTCCTCCCCCCCTCTCTTCCCCTAAAATCACAAATTGTAACGCTTCGTCGTACCCTCTTATGAAAATTAACCCCATCTTCTTATGTTTTTAAATACTAATTTTCGAAGGTAAGGAAAAATTGTAACATAAAATTTTTTAACGTTCTTCAAAACGAAATTAATATCTATCCAAATCGTTTCTTAGTACTCATTGACGATAACTCTGATAAAATAAAATGATTGTTATATTACAAGTTGCTCTGTGCTTGTTAACTGATTATCTAACTTGTTTAATTTATTTTCTTCAAGGAGCATAACTTGTTATGCAAAATATATTCCACTTAGTACTAAAGGGGGATACGGTCAAAATTTGGTCAATATCAACTTGACGTATTTCTTTCAATTTTGATTTTAAAAAGCCTGAACACCCCTCATTTTGAAGGTGTGTGTGTGTGTGTAGAATGTTGCTCCTATTTTGATTTTGGAATCCACTCTTCAGTTATCAAAATGACGTCCAAGGAAGAAGAGCAGCGTATCAAAATTTTGCTCGCGCATCGCCGAAATCCGAGCTACCCGCACGCAAAGCTGGCAAAATCGCTAAAAGTTGCCAAATCAACCGTTACAAATGTAATTAAAGTATTTGGGAAACGTTTGTCGACAGCCAGGAAGTCTGGATCGGGGGGAAATCGAAAACCGGAAGCCGCTGAGACGACAAAGAAAGTTGCCGATAGTTTCAAGCGAAACCCTAACCTCTCTCTCCGAGATGCCGCAAATAAGCTGGGTGTATCGTCTACAACCGTGCATCGATCCAAAAAACGAGCCGGACTATCGACTTAAAAGAAGGTAGTAACTCCAAATGTACACGACGATGCTGACGAAGTTTGACTGCGTGGTAATGGACGACGAAACTTACGTCAAAGCCGACTACAAGCAGCTTCCGGGACAGGAGTTTTATACGGCAAAAGGAAGGGGAAAGGTAGCAGATATTTTCAAGCACATGAAACTGTCAAAGTTCGCGAAGAAATATTTGGTTTGGCAAGCCATTTGTACCAGTGGCTTGAAAAGCAGCATTTTCATAGTATCCGGGACTGTCAACCAAGAAATTTACGTGAAAGAGTGTTTGAATAAACGTTTGCTGCCTTTGCTGAAGAAACACGGTTGTTCCGTACTGTTTTGGCCGGATTTGGCATCTTGCCATTACGGTAAAAAGACCATGGAGTGGTACGCCGCCAACAACGTGCAGGTGGTTCCCAACGACAAGAACTCTCCCAACACGCCAGAGCTCCGCCCAATTGAGAAAAACTGGGCTATTGTCAAGCGGAACCTAAAGAAGACCAAAAAACTGCTAAGGACGAGCAGCAGTTCAAGGCAAACTGGCTTTCTGCGGCGAAGAAGGTGGACAAGGTGGCTGCACAAAATCTGATGGCAGGGGTTAAGCGTTAGGCCCGGCAATTCGGATTTGGAAAAACGGAAGCCTAACTGAATATTTTCCCTGAATTTTATACTAATTAAACTTGAAAAAGAAATTTAATTTGATTTTTTAAATAAACGATTTCACCGATTTACACGCGTTTTCCCTTGACCAAATTTTGACCGTATCACCCTTTATTCATCGGAATAATAAAAGCTGCATTTTTTTAATCAATTGAGGAAAAATAATAAAATTTCTATCTTAAGGTTGAACTGACTTCTTGAGGATAGATGTACATAATATTCGGTTTTCCAACGGTTTATTCAAGGATATCCAATACACATTTTAAGGATTTTACTGAGGTAGATCAGTATCTTTAAAGTGGAAAGGTTACAAACCAGTTGAATCATGCTGAGGAGCGTTACGTAATTAATGGATCCCTCTTATGTAAAAATTCCTATTTAAATCTAAGGTCTTTACCCTGATAAAAATCTTACATTCAAATGGTTAATGTTCAGTCCTTCAGTCTTATTCACGAATGTAGTGTATAGTTCAAATGACTAGGGCACTACTAAAGTTATCATTGTTTTGTCTTTGGATTTATACAAAAACTATAACTGCACTAATAAAATAACTGAATATTTTCATGCAATCTGATGATTTTAAGTTTTGTGAGACAAGTCCCTATTCAAGTTGACAAGTTGATTTGATATTACGTTTTGATGTAGACGATACACATATTTCTGTACCAACTATACAATTGTTTTCTACACCTTTGTACAAATTCTAGAACAACTGAAATTTTCACAGTGGCTCAAAACAACCACATTATTATTTCAAGATCAAGTTAATTGGATTTGTTTTTACAAAATTGTTGAAATTATGTAACAAAACAATTGATATAAGCCAATATTTTTCATAATATCTTACCGGTTGATAAGTTTAAAAAAAAGGGGTCGTCCATATTACCTTTTCACTGTTTTTGCTATATTTTTCATAATTATACATCGGATTGATATGAAAATTCACACACGGAGATTTTGAGGATCGATCCAGCGATTTTAATTATCAAATGTTGTATAAGGGGTCAGCAAAAAAGGGTCGTCCATATTGACTGAGAGAAATATGCTTTCTCACACTTAAAGCGATCAAGCAGCTCACACTTTTTTGCAGAGAATTTCAAACACGCAGTCACCCAATTTTATTCTCGGAGTAAGATATGTTCATCAGCTTCTCAGTTACTGGCTGGGAAATCAACGACCGAACGTCTCTCCAGCAAAAATGCAGGTTGGCAATTGCTTGGGGGCCAAGGTTCCATAATTTCACGTAGAAAGAGGAGGTTCAATCACACATTAAAGATGTCCACATAATTTGGTGAAACGACCAAATTTCATATGCGATTTGCATTTATTTTTCTCCAAGGAGCGAAAAGAATAGCGAAACTATGCCCTCGCCTCCACTGAGCAATTTATTTTACTGATCACACGCAATGTTCCGAAAATCAATTAAAACAAACACTCAGGATGCGTTTCCTGTTGGAAACATTCTGATTGTATAATGGGATAGCGCCTCTCGCAACTGCTTCGCCTGGCTGGTATGCAATCTCGATCAGCGCTCCTATCAGCTATGCAAACCGAGTCGCATCATTCAGAATCATCGGTTTAGCAAACATCGCATATCGGAGATGAGTGAGATACAAACTGATCCATTCTGAATGTAGCTCACTCAGTATCTGCCTGAATTATATGAAATTCAAAATTATGTTTTGCAGGATGAAAAAAATCAAACAGTTGTGCGGGACACCATAAATTCTCAGTAGTTTTAACGTGACGGACGACATTTTAATAATAGAACTTGTAAAAATTGAAAAACACGGCGATAGTGAACATCTTTCCCTCACAAACACAACTACAATTTGATTTTGATCATACTGATGTTACAAAACGTTATAACAACAAATAAATTTATTAATTTGCTATATATCAAATCAAACAAAATACGCTAATGATCGGCTTCATGTATCACTCACTCACTGCCTGATCCATTCACTCCTGATCGAAGACCAACAAGATTCGCCATATGCATTGCGCATTGGTGAGATTCCAATTTGATGATGGTGCTGCACTGTTTTGACAGCAAGCATCGTGCGAGGTGATCTGTATTTTAGCGATGAATTGAACGATCGATGATCGGGTAGCTCCAGTAGCAATCAATAACGAATCCCGACCGCTGTACGTTCAGGTGCGAAGTGCAATCAGAAACATTCATTAAAAATGAGTGATTTTCGGAACACTGATCACACGTAGCGCTGATGAGGTGTTTTCAGTATCACACACCAACAGTGCTCTGACCGTAGAAGAGTGATCATTCGTTAGTAGAAAAAAATTTTCTTCGCTCTCTGAGCAGCAGATGATGAAATGTTCATTTAAAAACGACTCACAATCGGGGTTGCGGACATTTTTTTTTCAAAAATCAGGGAACTGTTGAAATAAAAATCCGGCTAAATCAGGCTTCGTTAAAGTAACGGAAGTTACACTCAAAGTTTTTGTTAAGGAACAACCCTAGGCCGTATAATTAGCCGTTAGAATAAGTTTCCCTTAGACAGTGTTCCGAATATCACTCATTTTCAATGAATGTTTCTGATTGCACTTCACACCTGAACGTACAACGGTCGGGTTTCGTCATTGATTGCTACTGGACCTACCCGATCATCGATCGTTCAATTCATCGCTAAATACAGATCACCTCGTACGATGCTTGCTGTCAAAACAGTGCAGCACCATCATCAAATTGGAATCTCACCAATGCGCAATGCATATGGCGAATCTTGTTGGTCTTCGATCAGGAGTGAATGGATCAGGCAGTGAGTGAGTGATACATGAAGCCGATCATTTGCGTATTTTGTTTGATTTGATATATAGCAAATTAATAAGTTTATTTGTTGTTATAACGTTTTGTAACATCAGTATGATCAAAATCAAATTGAAGTTGTGTTTGTGAGGGAAAGATGTTCACTTTCGCCATGTTTTTCAAATTTTACAAGTTCTCTTATTAAACTGTCGTCCGTCACGTTAAACTACTGAGAATTTATGGTGTCCCGTACAACTGTTTGATTTTTCTCGTCCTGCAAAAAATAATTTTGAATTTCATATAATTCAGGCAGATACTGAGTGAGCTACATTCAGAATGGATCAGTTTGTATCTCACTCATCTCCGATATGCGATGTTTGCTAAACCGATGATTCTGAATGATGCGACTCGGTTTGCATAGCTGATAGGAGCGCTGATCGAGATTGCATACCAGCCAGGCGAAGCAGTTGCGAGAGGCGCTATCCCATTATACAATCTGAATGTTTCCAACAGGAAACGCATCCTGAGTGTTTGTTTTGATTGATTTTCGGAAGACTGCCCTTAGATTAAACCAAACTGGGCAAGCCATGAAAATTCAAATTATCTATAAAACCGCCTACCAGTTTGTATTCTCTATCAGTTCAAATATATTCTGTTAACCAAACCACAGCACACTGTTTTTCTACAGGTTGTGGGCCCAGTGGTCGTTGCCTTGGTAACAGAAGTGAAGTTTTCGCGCACGTGGCTTTAATTCGTTTGAGTGAAAAGTTGTTCACATCGGTCGTCAAATGGAGTCGATTGGAATCCAGCGCGTTTACCTGTTCGACGGGAAGAACTTTTCGAACTGGAGCTTCAGAATGGGGGCATACCTCGAAGAGTTGGGTTTGCTCCATTGCATACAGAGGAGTCTCGAAGAGGAGGACTTCTACCCGGTGGCGAACGAGGAAGTCGAGGAAGAGCAAAGGGACGCTTTGCGCAAACAGCGACGGTTAGAGGACGCGAAGTGCAAGTCGGTGCTAATCCACAAAATAGCAGACTCGCAGCTGGAGTACATCCGTGGAAAGCCGTCCCCGAAGGCCATTTGGGACGCCCTGAGGAACAATTTCGACCGAAAGGGTGTGTCCGGTGTCTTCTTTTTGCTGCAAAGGCTGGCCAGCGCGAAGTACGACGAGAAAGTGTCTCTGGAGGAGCACATTTTGTCGTTCGAGAAGGTGGTCCGTGAACTGGAATCGACTAACATCATATTCAATGAGCCGGTGCTGGTGTTCTTTTTGCTACAATCGATGCCAAAATCCTACACGCAGCTTATCACAGTCTTAGAAACGCTGCCGGTGGAGCAATGCTCGATGGAATTCGTTAAATCGAGATTGCTGAACGAGGACGTGAAACGGCAACATGGTGCGGTGAAAACGGAACCTGGAACGGCGTTTGCTGGAAAAAGCAGGCGATTCACAGTCAAGTGCTTTAACTGTGGCAAACCTGGTCACAAGCGACCTGATTGTCCAGAGGAACAGAACCGAAAGTGCCTTTCTTCCGAGTCAACTGCCAGGAAGAAGAAAGGGAGAGCACACGCTGCTGAATCAAACGACATCGCATTCGTGACGGTGGCGCAGGCGACTAGCAGCGGCGATGAAGGCAAATTTCGATGGGTGCTTGACAGTGGTGCTTCCGAGCACATGGTCGGGGACAGAAGCTATTTGGTGAACGTTCGTCAACTGAAATCCCCGGTGGTGATCAACGTGGCCAAATCAGGTGTGTCGCTAACGAGTCACTTCGCTGGCGAGGTCAAATTGGCAGCCCTTGTGGACGGCAAGGAAATCAACTGCACTGTCCACGATGTCCTGTACGTGCCTGGTCTTCTCACCAATTTGTTTTCCGTGAAGCAGGTTACGGAACGCGGAATGGAAGTGACCTTCAACCAAAAGAACGCGCACATTCGCCAGAATAAGCGAGTGGTGTGCGTTGCCCCCAGAAGAGCTCGTTTGTACGAGCTGGATGTGAGAATCCGGAGTTTTGGTTCGGCGCTGACGGCAGAAACCGAAGGAAAGCTGTCGTTGTGGCATCGCCGGTACGGGCACATCGGGAAAGCCGGTCTCCAGAAACTGATCCGAAACGAGATGGTCGAAGGTTTGGACGTCGCCGATGACTCTGAATCTGGAAGCGAGATTTGCGAGCCCTGAGTTGCCGTTCGAAGAGTCCTCAAAGCCCCGCTCCTCACGCCCCTTGGAGCTCATCCATACAGACGTGTGTGGAGCTTTCTCGCCAGCATCCTGGAATGGTGGGAAAATCTTCGTGAGCTTCATCGATGACTTCACGCATTTTACCGCCGTCTACATTCTCGAAGCGAAGAGCGAAGTCTTTGAGGCGTTCAGGAAATATGCTGCGATGGCCACTACTCGTTTTGGAACCAAAATCGCCCGATTGAGAAGCGATAATGGTGGCGAGTACATCAACACCATATTCCAGGAGTACTGCAACGAAAAAGGTATCGTCATGGAAACTACCATCCCCTATACGCCTCAGCAGAACGGCGTCGCCGAGCGCATGAACAGAACCATCATGGAGCGTGCTCGGGCGATGCTGGACGAGTCCGAATTCCAACGATACATGTGGTCCGAAGCGGTTTTAGCAGCAGTGTTCGTCATCAATCGGAGCCCCACCGCTGCTTTGAAGGAAGCAAAAACGCCGCACGAGATGTGGTTCGGACAAAAGCCAAACGTGTCTAAACTGCGTGTCTTTGGAAGCAAGGCGTTTGTACACATCCCGAAGGAGAAGAGGTCCAAACTTGATCCGAAGAGCCATGTGTGTGTCCTGGTTGGATATGGGAACAACGGATATCGTCTGTGGGATCCTGTGCTGAAGAAAGTGATCGTCGCTCGAGACGTAATAGTGCAAGAAAAGAAAGTGAAAAATTATAAGTACAGTGATGATCATCTCGTGTCAGATTCAGTGAAACAAATTGAACACAAAGACAATTCTAGTGAAAAAGTATTGGAATCTGATGACGAATCTGTATGGGATGATAAAATAATAGACGATAGTGATGAAAGTGAAACTGAAAAATTCTCGAATATCGAAACAGTGATAGACAATATAGAAAAAGTGCCTGTAAGAAGAAGTGGATGAGCGAAAAAGCGGCCGGCTCGTTTTTCCGACTACGAGTTGAATCCATCCCCGAAACGCCACGCTGGTCGATGCGATTCTGAAGACGAGAGCTACATCGCCTTTGCATTGAATGCCGAGGCCTACGTCGACGAGCTGCCAGAAGACATCGAAGAACTCAAAAGGCGTGACGATTGGCCGTTGTGGAAAGCTGCTGTCGACGAAGAGATGCGGTCCTTGGAGAAGAACCGCACCTGGAATCTTGTCGACTCCCCTACCGGAAGTCGAGTTGTGCCATGCAAGTGGGTGTTCAAAATCAAGAAGGATGACGGTAAACCTGCTCGATACAAAGCTCGACTGGTCGCCAAAGGCTGCTCTCAACGTGCTGGGTACGACTACCACGAAACGTATGCCCCGGTGGTTCGGATGAGTACCGTTCGAACGCTCTTGGCCGTGGCGATCCATCAAGACTTACACCTGCACCAGATGGACGTTCGCACCGCCTTCCTTAACGGAAATCTGGAAGAGACGGTGTACATTCGACAGCCACCAGGATTTGAGAGGGGGAATAAAGTGTGCCGACTAAACAAATCCCTGTACGGCCTCAAGCAGGCGCCCCGCAGCTGGAACGAGCGATTCAACAAGTACATCCTGGAGTTGGGTTTCAAGCGGTCTCCCTACGACAACTGCCTGTACACCATGGTGACCGAGAACTCTGATAGAGAATACAAACTGTTAACCAAACCACAGCACACTGTTTTTCTACAGTTTTTTCTACCGGAAGTTCTGGAATAGAGGCCAAACCTTCCACTGTACCCCTACATATTTGTACATCTATAGAAAGGTAAATTCTTAACATTTTCAAAAATCATTAAGTTAGATCAAAACAATAGATCATTCAGAAGTTATAAGCATTTAAAAAAGAGCTCTTTTTTTGGAATTTTTTCATTCGGAACCGACTGCTGGTAATTTCCCAGAACATATTGACTTAATTTCATAATGTTGAGAAACTAGATTAAATTACCTTATCAACGAATTTAATATCATCGAAATCGGTTATTATTTATGGCCAGGGGAACGATAACAAACTGCAGATCAAATAGACCCGAAAAAATTTTAACAGATATTTTGCGAACGGCATGGGAAGGTTAATGATTATCCGTATTCTCTTTCTCAGACAACATTGAAATATTTTCCATACAAATTTTATGTACAAAGAGTGGTGCATTTTTAACATTTTTCGTGATATTTTACCTTTTTGAACAGTTTTAAGTGTTTGTTGGATTTTTACTGAATCACACTTAAAATCCATTAAACTTCAAGCCATTTTTTTGTTTTGTGATGGTTCCACAGGCCTATTTGGGTCCTTCCTCCACCCCATACGCTTCTTTAGGAGTGGGAGGGACTATTTATCCTCTGGATAATTATGTTTACATTTTTTGATCAATTCCTGTACGACTTGTTTGTCTTACTCCCGCGTATGTCCATCACCGTACTTTTTTTTTAATCTGACACTTCTTCAGATCTTCATCACATCCATATGATCCTTTTTAGGATTGGTCATTGTTTCAGATTGACTGTTTAACGTATTGTATTGTCAGTTTCTTAAAGACATTCAAGTTCGAACTGTCTTTGATGTTCAGCGGCAGGTTATTATAAATCTTCAGTCCGTTGTAAAAAACAGAACGTTTGGTCATCTCTTTTTTCGTGTTTGGTAATCTAAAATCTTGAGCTCTTCTTGTATTGTATCTGTGTATATCGATACCATACTGCAGACCGTCCAATAAATAAAATGGTAACATTCCTTTCTTCATTTTGTGTATGAAAATCAAACTGTGATACGCATTTCTCTGCTTAACTGTCAACCATTGCAGCATATCAAGCATAAGAGCACTTGGAGAATATTGATTGCATCGTAACACTATTCGCATTATCTTGTTTTGTATTCCCTGCAGCCTGTGTGTGTATCTGATGCATGAAGCAATATGGTAGCGCAATAGTCAAAGTGTGGCATAATAACAGATTTTACGTAGATAATTTTTGACCAGATAGTCATATTTCTGTTTATCCGACAAAGTATTCCATATTTCATGGCAATCTTCTTGACAGTGTAGTCGATATGAGCTACGAAATTCAGCTTTTCATCTATTTGTACTACTAACTATTTAACTTGGCGTACTCTTTCGATTGCACATCCATCGATAAACAGATTAGAACCAGCTTCAGCATTGCAATTTCCAATAACCATCCAGTTGGTTTTAGTAAGATTCAGACACAACTTTCTGTATTTCAAAAAATTAGCCATATTTTTTAAATCCGCATTAGCTTCTTGTATAACGAGTTCTAAATCATTACCGCTCCAGTAGAAGACTGAGTCATCCGCAAATAGTTTGAGACGACCGTACTGTAAACATTTTTTCATGTCATTGATGTACAAGATAAATAACAAGGGACCCAACACACTACCTTGGGGGATACCTAAATTATTTTCCCTATATCGTGAATAAGATGATCCATACTTTGTTTTTTTTGCATTCTGTTTAACAAAGAAGAGCTGTAAAAAACTCATTTTTTTGTCGGAACACTATTCTTATACCCGTTGCTACCCTGAAAGTCATTATCCAGTTTTTAATTGCACATCAACGAAAAGAACGACGTATAACGGTAGTTTTAGTGTTCAACTACGCGGGAGGAAAACAAACTATGAATCATGTAAAGATACCATAAATCAAACTTAAACTTTCATGAATTCGTTACCTATGACACCAGAACTAAGTTTTTCGACAACTATGAAGCGAGAACAGATGTTGGAGAAAAATCACACGTGTTTATTACCCTTTACCTTTCCTACAGTTAAGACGAGCAATAAATTGACAATAAGTAAAATATCAAACACACTTCATTCACATTCGACTATGATATGAGCTTCGCGGGTGGGAGAAAGCACAAATACTAACATAAGAGTAAAAAAAATTCAAGCTATTTCCTTCCCCCGCAAGATGACAACGAACGCATTCGTCATTCGCATGATCTAACATCAGGGAAATCCCACTTCAATCACGTGACACCATCCCAGCAGCAGCAGAAGACTACTGACTGGGTCTGCTATAGTTTCCGGTCGATCGAAAATTCACGCATCCATTTGTTGTTGAAGCAGGAAAACTTAACTGAACAATCGACGGCACCAAGACAAAGTGGGCTTAATCGAAAAGCACCCACAAAACGACACGACGATGAGGCAGGTACATCACCAAAGTTCATTCATCAAATCACCGACCGACCGGCTCGGGTTCGTCCCCGGTAGAAGGAACTGCTTACTATTTATCATCTAAGTATACGAAAGCTGCTTAAAAATAATCACACTAGCTCTCTCTCAGGCTGCCCGACTGTTGTTGTTATCTTTGGCGATAATTTTTTTTTCGCAGTCTGTATCTGTAGGCATATTTGCAATTGTGATGTAAAAGCAAATGGGATAGCGCGGGGATGTCTATCTAACTACTACCGCAAATCACACCGCGGAACCGTGCAGATGGAATGGTGGTTGTGGTTTATGCAATTGTTGTAACCGGTAGAATATTGGCACTGCCAAACGACAAGGAGCATCAATTGCCAAGATCACAACAACAGTACACTTAATCGTTTCGGTTCGGTTCGGTTTCAGATGTGATATCGTTCGTTGCCGGTTTGTACCGTACCTACTTACATACGAACGTAAATACGTACGCGACCGACAATGCTCATTGTGACGACGGTGTGTAATTTATTAGGCCTCTCAGTGCTCCGCTGAGATCATTTCTATTTCTGGGTTCCCCGTTGCGCCTCGCTTTGCCCTATCGCGTAGTACATAGATACCTACGCGCTCTTCTCCCGCGGCCCAGTGCCAATTATCGGTCGAGATTAGCCAGCGCGAGAGATTACTACCGCGTTATCAGTAATACCCGAAAAATGGTAAATGCGAACCTCTACTAAAACGTGTTTCGTTTTTGTATTTCGTTTCAGATTATCGGGAACCACCAGTAGCAGAAGCGCGCGAGCCGCAAGGGACTTGAGAGATAGATATTGGCCCGGTACTTTTCATTCGAGGCAAGCTGTCAGCCTTCATCAGCTGTGAGACGCGCGTGGTTCACGGTACAGAAGAGTGATAACCACAGGACCAAGCGGGTAGCGACGACGTGTGCAGAGTGTACCATATACCTGGCCACAAACGCTCCACCTTTGAGAAGATTTGTGAAATCGTTCTTATTCTTGTTGGGCCACCGTGGTTCAATGTTGATTACTGTGTGAGAGAAGCAGATAGTTCAAGAACTGCTGCTAGGTTTGCCACGAAGTCGACAGCGATTTCGACGATTTCAGGATGGGCGCCTTTCTGGAGAAACCTTTGACGGCCAAGCACAACGAGCATGGCGAGGGAAATGGGTTGAAATACGGAGTCGGATCAATGCAGGGATGGCGCTGTGAGATGGAGGATGCACATTTTGCCAAAACGGGTCTGGGAGACGGTATGGAGAATTGGAACTATTTTGCGGTGTTTGATGGCCACGCGGGGCACAAGGTAGCAGATCACTGTGCGAAGAATTTACTCCAGTCGATCATACGAACACAGGAATTTAGCAATAACGAAATTACAAAAGGAATCTATTCCGGCTTTCTCAAGCTGGACCAGTCAATGCGAGACATCCCGGAGCTGGCCTCCGGTGCAGACAAATCCGGCACAACGGCCGTCTGTGCGTTCATCTCGTCCAAAAACGTGTACATAGCAAATTGTGGTGATTCGCGAGCAGTGCTCTGCCGCAATTCGACACCAATCTTTAGCACGCAGGATCACAAACCGATTTTACCGGGAGAGAAGCAACGCATTCAGAACGCTGGTGGTTCGGTCATGATCCAGAGGGTAAACGGAAGCCTGGCTGTCTCCCGTGCCCTGGGGGATTACGATTTCAAAAACGTGAACCACCTGGGCCAATGCGAGCAGCTCGTTTCACCGGAACCGGAAATCTTCTGCCAAGACCGCGATCCTGCAGATGAGTTCCTGGTGCTCGCTTGCGATGGCGTGTGGGATGTCATGAGCAATGCCAATCTCTGCCAGTTCGTTCACAGTCGGATGCAGATCACCGACTGCCTAGAGGACATTGCCAACCAGGTCATCGACACCTGCCTGCACAAGGGCAGTCGAGACAATATGAGCATAATCATCATAGCATTCCCGGGCGCGCCGACACCGTCGGAGGAAGCCATCAAAAAGGAGGAGAAGCTCGAAGCAATACTGCGCAAAAAGATCGAGGACATCGTCACCGATATGGGTGCCAACGTTGAGTACGGTTTGCTGCTGAAGCGGCTCGGCGACGAAGACATTCCAGAGCTGCCACCAGGTGGCGGAATCGAGGCCAAGTGCTCGTTTGTGTCGGCCGTGTTCAAGGAACTGTGCCCGAAGCTAGCGGAAACCTGTGAGGTGGGTAGCTATTGAGACATTGGCAAACGATTCTGGGTATCGCGAAGGGTCGCTGGGGCGTGCCTGGATTCGTTACGGCGGGAACACCGGGATGGCCGGCTCGCCACCAACGACGACGATGAGTTTTTAGCAGAAATAACAAAAAATCATATGCATGTATAGGCGAGACAAAGCAAACAACAAAAAAAAAACAGAAGATAAAACAAAAACAAAACAGCGAGAGCAGAGTGTATGTGAGACTAAGTGGGAATTGGGGAACGCCAAGTTTTCTGGGGTGGTTCAAAACTATTTAAATTTAAGTTAAAAACAAACAAACATACCTTATATACTAGTAAAAAAGAAAATCATAATCAAATTTTAAGTTCAGCCATCGTTTTTATTTCATCGCGCGCGAGATAAAAAAAAAAGAATACGACACATCTTAGTGAATGACTTGTGTACAAAAAAAAAAAAGGAAAGGAAGAAAGCAAATAAAAAATAAACAGTAATCGAGAATTGGAATCTGAAGGAAGAAATGCGAAAAATCAATAATAATAACAATACAAGCAACCAAAACTCGTTCAATAGAAATTACACAATTTGTATAGCAAATAAATGCCGTATCAATATCGTTGCAAAGCCGATCGTGGGTATGAAAGAAGTCACAGTTGAAAAATGATTAGAGGAGTGTGGTTGTTAGCTGCACCAACCGTGTGGCGTTTGGAGTTTTTCGAAACGGATGTAACAGTTGTCGATTGAATTGAAATATTGGATCATACGTTAATTCCACGCAAGAATACCATTATCAGTTGAGAAACTTGAAAATTTTAAAAGTAACTAACGGGGATCTGACATAATTGTAAATTTTTATTCATTTCTGAAACAAAATCATATGTTCACTTCATGCAAAGTCTAAAAGTTAGGTACATTAAGGCAAAAGTTTAATTGAAAATGCAGTCAGTCGTTGAAGCCCGGTTTTAAGGTTTCAAACTGACGAAATAGAATGCCTTGGCAAAACTCGAACGAACTTAATTCTAAAAATATCATTCCACATTGTTGGTGCACATCACCTGTTTGTGTTCAGAAGTTGCGCAATATTTGTAATTCATCAATTCATCGAAAGCACCGTCGACGTAGACGTAGATTTCCACGACACAAGAGGGGATCAACCTATCATCTTATTCGCGCCTTCTTCAGTGTTTCTCGTAGAACATTGTGCTGCTGCTGCTCAACACTCAACACAAATGTTTAACAGTGTTTTTTCGCTTGCATTCTGTGATTCTTCCAGGCGAAAGGTGTTCCCCGCAGTAAGTATCTTCGAATGTGGCGTCTTTTGGCGTGAGTGAGCCTACACTTCACGCTAGAACGTCTGGAATCTTTCAAACGGCATTGTCGGCGTCGTAGTCGTGGTGCGGATGAATGACATGAGATACTTATTACAATTATTTAAACCAATCAACTGTGATCTGAAGTTTTGAATTAAGAATAAAAAATTATGCTCCTTTCAAAATAATCGAACTGGATTTTTTCTTTTGTGCTCTATGTGTTTATACTAGAGTAATGTTAGTTTGAAATTGTTTTAGTTTTCATTGGTAGAAAACCGTTACATTCGTTTCGAAATCCGAAATCAAACACTCATGATAGCATACAAATATTCGGAACATTCCTCTTCTGAGACTTTAGTAATTCAGAGAGCTACTAACGAGTGAGTCAACGGTACATGAAGGTTTCTTTTCGTTCAATTTTGTTACTTATCTGACTAATATTCTACCCCAGCAAGGAGACGTGTGAACAAATTGGAATTAGAAATATTGTGATATTATTCCATTGTTCCCTACTTTTGAATCCGTGGGAATTTGGTGGCTCCAGAGAGTAGTTTCTTATGAAGGATACTAAAACTCTAAGACTCTTATGCATAACGGTTTAGGTAGCAACAAATACTTTAACTTATTGTATCGTTTCTTGAAAATAAGATTTTTAAAATTTTGGTAAAGTCTTATTTAATCTAAGAAATACTGATTTCAACATGACATCTAAACATTCCAAATTTTTGTGTTTTCGAAATTATTTTTTAAATCTATTTTGTAATTTACTGCTTATATAGCCAGCGAAATGGTTAGTAAAAAGTATTTAGGCAGAGTCGTTGATTTTTTTTCAATGAGATATTGAAAAAATGTCCCACGAAGACCTTCATGTACCTTGACTTGACACAACATAAAACTTCCACAAGTGAGGAACAAACCACCACACTCACTCCAGTGGCATCGATTCGCGTTCGAAATCATGCACCGGTAATATGTGTAGACAAAAACCGCTCCGTATCAACACAACTGTTTAAACCTGCGCTTGACTCGATGTCTTGTTGTAGGTCAAACCCTTTGGAAATGATTCAACAACACAAACCAGTAATCGATGTGTAATGAAAATATGTTATTACCTAGCTTGTGTTAAAATATGAAATACAACAACAAAGTACGACAGGCAGGACAGCAAGAGAAAAATCAACCTTTTAAAAATCAGCAATCGTTACTCATCATGTCGTTTGGTAGCTTTCCACGAAAAAAAGAAAAAGAAAAGATCAACTCGAAACATTTCATTCGTTACATTCTCAACATTACTTTGAACTGACTACGTCAAGAAAGCTATAAGTTCAGAAAATATTAGACCGTAGGGAAATTACACCATATCGTGAAGGCACTGGTAGTTTTTTTTCATTTGTTTAAATGCATTTGAGATGATAAGTTTCCTGAAAATTCTTGAATAACATAAGACTAGTGACTCGAGGTTTTCCCAGGAAAAACAGGTAATCACACGTTTAGTTTTTTTTTTTCAAATATTTATCTCTAAAACAATGCAACGCTACCGTTTATGATGAATCATGACAAAGATTGTGTAAAAAAAACTTTAATCATCTGAGGATTCCGAACATTTCGTACCTAGACAGAAAGCCTTTCTTTTAAGAAATATTTCGAGGCTTCAAACTGTACTGTTTTTCAGTTAAGTCTGTTATGAACAGCATGAGAACTTTCAACCGCTAACAAGAACTTTCGTAGATTTTTCTTTCTGATTCATTTTTTTATTATTTAAAATTCAATCAGTTACCACAAATGTTATGTTTGAAGCTGAAGTGAAAGTTCATCCAAATGCTTTTAAAAAAATTAAAAACTTTTTTTTTCGTTCCGTTGAAACATCTCGAGACGACGTGAGATTTCTCTGGCCAATTATCACGCTGTAGATAACTCCAGACAGCGATGGTTGCTAAACTTAAGTTTGATCGACGGACGGCTTGAAATTGAACTTTAGGCTACGTATTATTGTACTAGCATCTATCAAATCCGGATAGCTCTACAAACTTCGGAAAAACAAAATTGACATCAGTTAAATTGCGCGTAAGTAATTCATTAGCATATGTAACAACACGTTATCAGAAAATTTAAACAAAAAAAAAATACAAACAAACAATATGTGAATAGGTAACTACATACATTAAGAGAGTTCATAATCTTCCGTTTTTTTGGTCGCGTTTACCATTAGGGGGCAAACAAAGTTGAGAAAGTCGAAACGAACCCAGCCTAGGTTAGTGTACGTACATGTGTATGAATTTCGGTTGTTATATTTTCCATTGAGTAGCAGTTAAGCTTTGGATTAAGAGAAAAAAATTCGGTTCACCTACTTAAATAGAAAAAAAGAAAAGTTTCAAAAAATATTTCATCGAGTAGGTTTATAGCTGTGGGCTTTGTTGTCTGATGAAGTGGGTGAAAAAAAAAGATAAACCGAGATTCAATAAACTAAATGGAAAGCAAGAAGGAAAAAAAACGAGGAAAACTGCTTTAGTGTCAATGTGAACAGACATTACGACTCAGAAAAAAAATCATCATTAAAAAAATGATTCCATCTTTGATAATATCGAAACAAACTACACAGAAACAAAACATATATAACAGAAGAAGAAAACTCTGGTATTTATTAATGGATTCCACACATAACGCAGATACAGATGATGAGATAAGAAGAGAGAAACATACCCTTATACAAACTTAGTAAATGGACAAACAGAAAAATAGAGTTGGTGTTTTATTACTAAATGAAAGATGTTTTGTTTTGTGTTCACTGATGACCTATTCCTTGGTTAGCACCAGTTCTTAGCATTTTTTTCGAATCCAACCAAATATATCTGACTGTAAGGACTAAGGATTGTAACGGCCCGTAGTAGGCAAAGTGGTAATATCCGTAGTATCTCCAATGCATAATTTGTACATGTATCATGTTAGTCTTATTGGGAGTGGATCTTTGTGTGCTGAAATGTGAAATTTAGGTAAAATGGAAATTCCACCCATAAGGACTACGGAATAACTTATCGTTATTCTGACAGTCATCACGAGCTACCAAAGGTGGCTTTTCTATGGGAGGATTGAAAATGGAGTTTTCTTGGAGACCAAAAAGAAAACCGGGAGGTCTTAGCATTTTGATCCTGGAGTTGTTCGGTCGGTTTTTTGTAAAATAAGCTGCATTTTGAGTAAACCGGAGTAAGGCGGTTATTATCCTACTGCCTTCAAGTATTTTCCGCCGTAAATTCGCCGTAGTAGTACGTGCCGCGCAAGTTGGGAATCGAGTCAACGACGATCTCGGGAGTTAACGGCCTATACGTTTTGGCATCCAAACCCAGCCCGGGAAGTTCTCTGGCGGTAGCTTGTGTGCAGGTGCAAGGACGGATTTTATCGGTAAGTTTGCATTTTAGTTACCTTTGTAAACCTCTTTTTAAGCATTGTGTTTGGTCATATTGTGCTGCGGAGAACTACGGATATTGTGCGGCGACTAAGTTCGTGAACCTACACAAACTTTCCTCATTTCGTCAACACCATTTTGGTTAGTTTTCTTTGGAAGCCCACCCCTGGGAAGAAAGTCCGGGTTTTAAGAGACTTCAGCACATCAACTTTTTTTAGTTGTTGGCGCTTAAGTGCGGTTAAGTTGAGTTACGCAATTTTGCTAATAAAATTTTCCCTTTCCTTTAGCACGAAGTGGGATTCAGTCCTGACTAAAATCAGTGGCTGTTGGTTTTTGAGAGTTTTGTCGTCTTGTTTCAGCTTCGACTTCCGAAGGAAATCGAGACGGTACAGGATACAGTGTCGGACAATAGAATAGGACCACAGCTCAATCCAAAACAGAAAGTGACAAAACTTTGAGAAAAAAAAATGTCCATTTAAGTGCATCAAACCATTTACAAATTGTAAATTCCATTCTTCGAAGAAATTACACAGAGAACAGACGTACAAGCTCGAACAAAAAATCTTCAAAAAAGTGTGTAAAATTTCAAATGCTATCACCCAAAAAATACGTTAGAAATTGACTACAAACAGTGCCATCTATTGCGCCGTTCAGAAGTTACAAATCAATTTTAAAGTGCCCAGTTTTCAGAAAGGCGTAATCGTATATGAACTCACAAAAAATGAATCCAATGTCTCAGTAAGATGGACGGCTTTAATATATTGCTAAATAAATGAAATCAGAGTTACTTTTAACTGGGCGAACTTTCACTTTCTTTATTTTGGCACTACTATGACAGTTAAGATAACTAACACCTTCGGTTTAAGTTTTCGCACTTCTTGAACAGTAATTTATGTAAGAAAATGCATCACCTATATCCAGTCAAATACAAGAACATTCTTGACGATCAGTCTTACCCAGCAGTATTGATTCTAGGCATTTCAAAGCGGATTACTTTCACATATCACTTTAGTATCCAGCTGTTTTAAACTATGTATTTCTAACAAATTTGAAGGAAAAAGATAATGTCTAACTTTTATGATTATTTTTTTCATGCAACATGGTGAACGTTCGTTCATCAAGTTTCGAACGAAACTTCAACAGCGATTTTCTTGAAGCATGCTTAGCAGCTGACTGAAACATAGTCAGCTTTGTTTTGACAGTTCTCTTTGGTGTGTTTGGAGACATCTGGTGGCCCAGCCAAAAGACAAAAATTGGTTCAATAAGGGTGTTAGGATTTTTACACAACTTTCGTGGGCTAGCTTGTATGACTGTTCTCTGTGGAAATTAAAATCATCTGTAGTTAATGTAGATGGGCAACATCGAGCCCGAAACCGGTCGACAAAAAAGGTAATTTTGAATCCTTTTTTCCGTTTGTAAGAACGTTAAGTGTCGTGTCCTGTAATACGTCGTGTGTTAATTGTGTAGTTAAGTTCTTACGTTGGCACAAATCCGCTTGAAAATGAGGGTAGTTAAAACAATTGTCCTTTATTTAAAAATGCGTTTTAAGCATATTTACTGACTAAAATAACGCGACATAAAATAGCTTTAGAATTCATGATAAAAAAAAAAATTAAAAAAAAGGAAATTCATACCGTGATCGATTTGCAGGGTTAGTACTTGGTGGTATAACCCTTATTATGCATCACTCCTCGCACCCGGTTCGGCATCGACTAAACCAGCTTTTGGCACGTTCTCATCGGGATAGCGTACCACACCGCCTGGATTCTCTCCCACAGCTGCTGCTTGTTTTTTGATTTTTCGGTGTACACCTTACGTTTAACTATTTCCCATAGGTTCTCTATGGGATTGAGATCAGAGGACTGTGCTGGCCACTCCATAACGTCTACTTTATTATCCTGGAACCACTTTTTAACCGTTTTAGCAGTATGTTTGGGGTCGTTGTCCTGCTGGAACTGCCACTTTAGGGGCATCTCCCACTCGGCGTGTGGCAGCATTACTTCCCGAAGTATCTGGGCGTAGGGATGCTGGTCCATAATCCGGTCGATCCAGTACAAGGGACCCTGTTTTTGTTTTTCTGGGATTTTAACACTCTCGTGTTATTCATACCCTAAAGTACAAGGGACCCACCCTGTACCAAGAAACACCATGATGCTACCTCCTCCATGTTTGAATGTTTTATTTGTATACTGGGGCATATACGCACAGCCGAGTGGGCGATGGACCCAACTCTTTCCAACCGAGCCGATGAGGTTCACTTTGGTCTCATCCGACCACAGCACATGTATGTCTCCATAGTTTCTCCTTTTCCGGACCGACCCAATCGAAGTGGTCCTTCGCATACTTCAGCCACGCCTTCAAGTGCTTCGGCGTCAGCATCGGCACCTTCCGGGGACTTTTTCCTCCTAGTCCCTTCTCCGCCAACCGTCGCTGAACCGTCCGGGAACTCACAGATAAGTTCAGCTCGTCTCTGATCTGCTTGGACGCTTTGAAAGGGTCCTTTTGCGAGGCCCGCTTGATGTTAAAAGTAACATTTCACTGCACTAAGTTTAATTAGAAAATGAACTGTAATCAAAACCAATTTGTCATTCATCACAATATATACTATAGATAGGTAGCAAATAGATTGACAACAGCCTATTACATCTTGAGCGCCAGCATGCGATTGTATGCAGTATGCATGGGAAGCTTTAGGTGGGAAACTTAAAGCTGTGCAATACGTGCGCGGCAGCGTATAAGTGTGTGCTATAGGTAGGCGAATATAGAAATGAGAAACACCGAAAACTCTCTAACAATCGATAGAGCAACACGTTCGCTTATAATGACCTGACGAGATGATGTTCAATAAAATTATCTTTAACCTGGAATCAAACCAAGTGTTTTATTTTTTGCATTCGATTCCAACAAAAGGTTATGGGCCCAGTGGTCAACTGAGACCTCGGACAGTACATCGTACTATAATAACCAGTGGTTAACTGGTAAGAGCAGCAGCCCTTGGAGTGGACCAGAAAAACCAGTGGTCAACTGGTAGGAGTAGCAGAGCTTGGAGCGGTTATCTTAAACCAGTGGTTAACTGGAAGCAGCAGATCTTGATCAGTGGTAGACTGATAGTCATCGAGGAAGCAGACACCGAGTGACGCATACATCGGAACAGGGCAGGACGACAACTCCGAACAATGGCTGGACGTAGGGAACGGGTGGCTTCGAAAGGGGAACTTTCGAGCGCACCTTACCCTACGCTACCACTGTTCTGCAAGCGGAGCGAGCCAACGTTTTCGACGGTACCGAAGCGAATTTTGGACCGTGGAAATGGCGCATCCAGAACCGATTGGCGAAGCTCAAGCTGCTCCATACACTCACCCGGACTCCGAACGAAGAAGAGTATTACGAAGCGGTTGCAGGTGCTACTCCGGAGCAAGAAGCCGCAAGGAAGACGAAACTTCAGAAACGGCTGGACGATGACGTCGAAGCACTCGACGAAATCGTCATGCTTGTAAAACAACGAAGTCCTGAACAAATTAATTGGCCTTAACTACGCCAAGGAAGCCATGGACGTGTTGATTAAAACCTACGAGAAGGCGGGCACTGCTGCACTCGTCAACATGAGAGAAAGGCTGTTCTCAATCAAATATCGTCATCGCGATGCTCCTCTGAGGACGATTTTCGATGAGTACGATATAATCGTCCGGGAATTGGAGCGGATGAATTGCGGAATCTCAAAGGAGGAAAAGGTCCACGCATTGATTAGTGCCATTCCAGAGCGATACAAGCATGTCAAAGGAGCGTTACTTGTGTTGTCGAATGAAGACCTGTGCGGAAAAACCACTACCGAAATAAAACGGATGTTCTTCGATGCAGAAGCTGGGGAAGACATGGCGAGGGAAAAGAATTCGCCGAACGTAGCCCTTGCATCAAAAGAAGAAAACCACGCGTTGTTTCGGCTGCAACGAAACGGGGCATTTTTACAACAAGTGCCCTTTGATGAAGAAGTTCAAAGCGCAGGAGAAGGAAAAATACCAGAAGGAACAGAAAAAGAATGACAACAAACGACCCCACGCCATGATGACAAAAACGAAGATGATCAAGCGGACCAGACGGGTTCGTTTCGTGGTCGACTCTGGTGCGAGCGACCACATGGTCAACGACCAGCGCCTGCTGGATGACGTGAAGGATCTTCCGGAACCACTGATGATCTCCACAGCCAAAAGTGGCGAGAATCTTCGGGCTACGAAGATGGGTAAGTTGCGGCTGAAATCTGTGGTTGGCAAGAATTTAATAAAGAAATTGGAATTGTACAATGTTCTTTTCATTCCTAATCTTGAAGAAAATTTACTTTCGGTTAGAAGGCAAGTCTTCATGGGAAAAGGGTTACTTTTTCAGACAAAGAGGTTATCTTTGAATACCAAGATGAGGTAATCGGTGAAGGTAGATTCACTGATGGTTTATTCTACATTGATTGCATTTGGGATGGAAAGTCCGAAGAAGATGCAAACGGATCAGCATATTTTGGAAAACAGGTGAGTCTCGAGACATGGCATAAAAGACTAGGACATCTAAGTACTACTAGTTTGGAGAAACTCATTAGAAAAGGTATGGTTGAGGGAATCAATCTATCTTCTGAAAAGAAAAATCAGACTGACGTATGTAATGGTTGTTTGGCAGGGAAGCAAGCTGCTTTCAAATTTCAGGGTATGAAATCGCCAAGATCGAAACGACCATTAGAATTAATACACTCAGATGTCTGTGGGAACATGGAGCAGGAAACATACGATGGTTATCGCTATTTTGTAACTTTTATCGATGACTATACGCATTTTGTCGTAGTTTACCTGATGAAACATAAGTCTGAAGTCTTTGAGAGATTCAAGGAGTATGAAGCCATGGCATCAGCATATTTTGAAACTCGTATTTCAATGCTGCGATGTGATAATGGCGGAGAATACACAAGCAACGAATTCCAAAGATACTGTAAGGAAAACGGAATTCAAATGATTTATACAGTTCCATATACTCCTCAGCAAAACGGAGTCAGTGAAAGGATGAATAGATCATTGATGGAAAAGGTAAGAGCAATGCTTCATGAAAGCGGGTTACCTAAAGATATGTGGGGTGAGGCATTAAATGCTGCAACATATCTCTTGAACCGATCTCCAACAAAAGGGTTAGAGTCAGAGATAAAAACTCCTTATGAAATGTGGTTTAAAAGACGACCCAATTTGAAACATTTGAGAATCTTTGGATGCAGAGCATTCAAGCAAGTCCCAAAGGAGAAACGTCAAAAATTGGATTCCAAGACTAAATCATTGATTTTTGTGGGATACGCAAACAATGGTTTTAGATTGTGGAATGACGAAACACATTCTATTGAAATTGGTAGAAACGTTGTATTCGACGAATCGGTCATGGTTTATCGTGGAAATGGATTGGATGAAGTCCAATCCTGGGGAACAGGATTTGACAATATACACACAATTTCAATTCAAGGATAACTATGAAGATCTTAGTGAAGAGGATCAAGATGATAGTCAAGGATCACCATCTGATGAAGATCAAATAGAAGATGATACCATAGTTGAACGGAATCCAGATCCAGTTGAGCATCAGGATGCATTGGAGGAATCAGTTGGCGAAACTGATTACGAAAGCGCAAATGATAGTCAAGCTAATGGAGAGGAAGATGCAGATCAACAAGAATTGAGACGGAGCCAGAGGAATAGAAAACCACCCCATTGGTTTTCGGACTACTCAGCAAGAATGGCTTCAATTCAAAATGGAGAAATTCCACAAAACATCAAAGACTTGAAAGAACTAGTGGACTGGGAGGAATGGAAGCAAGCACTCAAAGAAGAGCTAGATGCATTGCATAGCAACAATACTTGGACAGTGGTTAACTGTATACCAAAAGGAGTAAAGCCAATATACTCAAAATGGGATCTTCTCGTTAAAAGAAGATGGAAGGCACAAGGCACGGTTAGTGGCTAAAGGATGTTCACAGCGACCAGGATTCGACTATATTGAAACATTCGCGCCTGTTGCAAAGCTCGAAAGCGTTCGTTTGGCACTTGCACTTGCAAACGAACATAAACTACTTGTACACCAAATGGATGTAAAAAACAGCATTTTTGAATGGACAATTGGAAGAGGAAATCTTCATGAAATTGCCACTCAATGAAGACGGACAAAGTCAGATTGTTCGTCTGAATAAGAGCTTGTATGGACTAAAGCAAGCAAGTAGATCATGGAACAAACGTTTCAATGATGCTATGGAAGAACTTGGATTTGTTTCACTTAAAAACGATTGTTGTATTTACAAATCGAAATCCAAGGGGATAATTCTTATACTCTATGTAGATGACATTTTGTTAATTGCTAAGAACATAGATGAAATATCATGGATAAAGGAAAAACTTGGAAGGTTATTCCAAATGAAAGACCTTTCCGAAGTAAAGCATTTCCTGGGAATGGAAATCAACCGTGATTTTGAAAATCAAATTATCGAGATTTCTCAAAAGCGATATGTTGAGAAACTTCTCGAAAGATTTGGAATGGCTGAGTGTAAACCAGTGGGGACACCTCTGGATAATAACACTAAATGGTCAAAATCAGAAGGGAAACTTACTGATCAACCATATAGAGAATTGATAGGATGCCTTCAATATCTCTCGTTGACATCAAGACA